>NC_057810.1:571812306-571957354 GCF_018294505.1 Triticum aestivum
CAGTGTTAATCACATGGGGATGTGAACTAGATTATTGACTCTAGTGCAAGTGGGAGACTGTTGGAAATATGCCCTAGAGGCAATAATAAATTAGTTATTATTATATTTCCTTGTTCATGATAATCGTTTATTATCCATGCTATAATTGTATTGATAGGAAACTCAGATACATGTGTGGGTACATAGACAACACCATGTCCCTAGTAAGCCTCTAGTTAACTAGCTCGTTGATCAACAGATGGTTACGGTTTCCTGACCATGGACATTGGATGTCCTTGATAACAGGATCACATCATTAGAAGAATGATGTGATGGACAAGACACAATCGTAAGCCTAGCACAAAGATCGTAGTTCGTATGCTAAAGCTTTTCTAATGTCAAGTACCATTTCCTTAGACCATGAGATTGTGCAACTCCTGGATACCGTAGGAATGCTTTGGGTGTACCAAACGTCACAACGTAACTGGGTGGCTATAAAGGTGCACTACAGGTATCTCCGAAAGTGTCTGTTGGGTTGGCACGAATCGAGACTGGGATTTGTCACTCCGTGTAAACGGAGAGGTATCTCTGGGCCCACTCGGTAGGACATCATCATAATGTGCACAATGTGATCAAAGGGTTGATCACGGGATGATGTGTTATGGAATGAGTAAAGAGACTTGCCGCTAACGAGATTGAACAAGGTATCGGTATACCGACGATCGAATCTCGGGCAAGTACTATACCGCTAGACAAAGAGAATTGTATACGGGATCGATTGAGTCCTTGACATCGTGGTTCATCTGATGAGATCATCGTGGAACATGTGGGAGCCAACATGGGTATCCAGATCCCGCTGTTGGTTATTGACCGGAGAACGTCTCGGTCATGTCTGCATGGTTCCCGAACCCGTAGGGTCTACACACTTAAGGTTCGATGACGCTAGGGTTATAAAGGAAGTTTGTATGTGGTTACCGAATGTTGTTAGGAGTCCCGGATGAGATCCTGGATGTCACAAGGAGTTCCGGAATGGTCCGGAGGTAAAGATTTATATATGGGAAGTCCTGTTTTGGTCACCGGAAAAGTTTCGGGTTTTATCGGTAACGTACCGGGACCACCCGGAGGGTCCCGGGGGTCCACCAAGTGGGGCCACCGGCCCCGAAGGGCTGCATGGGCCAAGTGTGGGAGGGGACCAGCCCCAGGTGGGCTGGTGCGCCCCCCCCCCCCCCCACAAGGGCCCAAGGCGCCTAGGGTTTGGGGAGGGGGTGCTTCCACCTAACTTGGGGGGCAAGTTTCCCCCCTCTCCCCCCTTGGCCGCCACCCTTAGATGGGATTGGGGCTTCCGCACCCCTCGGGGTGGAAACCCTAGAGGGGGCGCACCCCCTCCCTCTCCCCTATATATACTTGAGGGTTTTGGGGCTGCCAACACATGAGTTTTGACCTCTCCCTGGCGCAGCCCTACCTCTCTCCCTTCTCCTCTCCCACGGTGCTTGGCGAAGCCCTGCTGGACTACCACGCTCCTCCATCACCACCACGCCGTTGTACTGCTGCTGGATGGAGTCTTCCTCAACCTCTCCCTCTCTCCTTGCTGGATCAAGGCGTGGGAGACGTCACCGGGCTGTACGTGTGTTGAACGCGGAGGTGCCGTCCGTTCGGCACTAGGATCTCCGGTGATTTGGATCACGACGAGTACGACTCCTTCAACCCCGTTCTCTTGAACGCTTCCGCTTAGCGATCTACAAGGGTATGTAGATGCACTCTCCTTCCCCTCGTTGCTGGTTTCTCCATAGATAGATCTTGGTGACACGTAGGAAAATTTTGAATTTCTGCTACGTTCCCCAACACAGACCTTGCCGGGGACCCAGCCTTGCCGAGACCAGGCCCTGTCGGGGGGAGTTCTGGCTTGCCATCCGTCAACTCTGCCGTTGCCGCTACCCCTTCGTCGACCTCCCTCTGCGCCACCAGTGCGGCGCTAACCACTTGATTTGTTGCCGCTAGATACAGCAGCAGCGGCTCTTGTGGCATGGGCGCAACCAGTATGGGCGTGGAGGAGAGGTACTTTTATAAATCCTATAGCGCTGCCTCAGCCTTCGGGGTCCACTCCATCAGGCCCGCCTGTTTCAAGATTTTGAAAAAGGGAAGGGCATGCTCGGCGGACTTGGAGATAAATCTGCTCATGGCGGCGATGCAGCCAGCGAGCCGACACACATCCTTGATCCGCTTAGGTGCCTCAATCTGCTCGATGTCCTTGATCTTGTCCGAGTTTGCCTCAATCCCATGCTGCGACACAAAGAACCCGAGAAGCTTGCCGGACGGGACGCTGAAGACACACTTCTCGGGATTAAGCTTGAGGTTGATCTTGCGTAGGTTTGCAAATGTTTCTTCCAGATCCTGTACAAGTGTTGCCTTGTCCTTGGTTTTGACTACTATGTCATCCATATAAGCTTCCGTATTTCTATGTAGCTGAGGCTCAAAACCAATTTGGACCGCTCTTGCAAAGGTCGAGCCAGCACTCTTCAACCCTAAAGGCATCCGTAAAAAGCAATACGTACCACATGGGGTGATGAATGTTGTCTTCTCTTCATCTTCTCTTGTCATGAAGATTTAATGGTATCCTGAGTAGGCGTCGAGGAATGATAGCAGGTCACACTCGGCCGTGGAGTCAACAATCTAGTCGATGCGCGGCAATGGGAAAGGGTCTTTCGGACAAGCTTTATTGATATCTGTGTAATCAATACACAGCCTCCACTTCCCGTTTGCCTTGCGCACCACTACCGGATTGGCCCACTGATACGTCTCCAACGTATCTATAATTTATGAAGTATTCATGCTATTATATTATCCATCTATGATGTTTTATATGCATTTATATGCCATTTTATATGATTTTTGGGACTAACCTATTAACCTAGAGCCCAGTGCCAGTTTCTTTTTTTTCCTTGTTTTTGAGTTTTACAGAAAAGGAATACCAAACAGAGTCCAATTGACGTGCCAATTTTTGATGATTTTTTATGGACCAAAATAAGACCACGGAGCATCAGAGTTGGGCCAGAAGAGTCCCGGGCTGCCCACGAGGGTGGGGGGCGCGCCCACCCCCCTAGGGCACGCCCCCCTATCTCGTGGAAAGCCCGGAGACCCCCCTGACGTGAAACCTATGCCAAAAATTCCTATAAATACAGAAACCTTCGGGAAATAACCTAGATCGGAAGTTCCACCGTCGCAAGCCTCTGTAGCCCTGAGAAATCAATCTAGGCCCTCTCCGGCACCCTGCCGGAGGGGGCCATCATCACCGGAGGCCATGGAGGAGGATCTCGGAGGGGCCCTCATCGCCATGAAGGCCAAGGACCAGAGGGGGAAAGCCATTGAGGAGGAAGCACAAGGGGGATAACCTCTCCTCCTCTCTCTTGGTGGCACCGGAGTGCCATCGGGAGGGGAATCATCACCGCGGTGATCGTCTTCATCAACATCACCATCCTCATCTCTTTTACACGGTCCACTCTCCCGTACCCCAATGTAATCCCTACTTGAACATGGTGCTTTATGCCACATATTATGATCCAATGATGTGTTGCCACCCTATGATGTTTTGAGTAGATATCTTTTGTCCTTGGGTTGATTGATGGTCTAGATTGGTACGAGTTATATGTTTTATTTTGGTGTTGTCCTATGGTGCCCTCCGTGTTGCGCAAGCGTGAGGGATTCCCGCTGTAGGGTGTTGCAATACGTTCATGATTCGCTTATAGTGGGTTGCGTGAGTGACTGAAACACAAACCCGAGTAAGGGGGTTGTTGCATATGAGATAAAGGGGACTTGATGCTTTAATGCTATGGTTGGGTTTTACCTTAATGATCTTTAGTAGTTGCGGATGCTTGCTAGAGTTCCAACCATAAGTGCATATGATCCAAGTAGAGAAAGTATGTTAGCTTATGCCTCTCCCTCATATGAAATTGCAATGACGACTACCGATCTTGTTAACAATTGCCTAGGACAATTCCGCACACCGATCCACCATTATTCCACACTCGCTATTTATACTATTTAGTAATATATTCTAACTTTATGATAACATCACCTACTTTCATATTTTAGCTCTCCGATATCATACAAAGTTATCCTCTCCATACCCACAACATAGTTTTATTTCTTGTTTCTAGTTGGAAGCAAATGTTCGGTGCACGTAGAGTCATATCAGTGGCAGATAGGGCTTGAGAGAATATTGATCTTACCATTAGCTCCTTGTGGGTTCGACACTCCATACTTATCACTTCCACCTTTGGGAATTCCTATGATGATTCCCTGCACTTGGGGATTATCAAGCTCTTTTCTGGCGCCATTGCCGGGGAGCAATAGCGTGGGGTTGATATTCTCGTGTGTGCTTGTTTGCTTTCTTCACTAAGTAGATTTTGTTTTTTCCTTTTTGTTACTGTTTAGTTGTGGGTGAAACATACAAAAAAAATTAAAGAATGAAAATACAAAAAAATTACTTGCCTCTCATGCCTAGAAATATTTTTCAAAAAGAGAAGTGATTGGAAAGTTATGCATTGAAGAAGTGAGGGTCGACCTTGAGCACTTGTGTTCATGCTCACAGAAACAATGTAGAATTTTTCATGGAAGTTCCTCTGTAAATAATCATCCCCTTGTATATATCCATTGTATTATAAAAATAATGTGCCAAGCTTTGGTTTTAGTTTGATAAGATTGCTTGCTTACTATGTGCAGAACAAAAATAGAAATTTTGGCTGTAGTGCATGAATTTACATTTTTTACTGGAAAGTCAAATGTGTCTGAAACTTTTTGAACATTACTTCTGTACCAATGTTTCAAATTTTCAAATTTATTTAATAATTTTTGGAGTTACAAAAGTTTACTAAACTTCCATATTACTACGCACTGTCCTGTTCTTGACAGATTCTGTTTTTCGTGTGTTGTTTGCTTATTTCGATGCATCTATGGCTAGTATGTAAGGGTATGAACCATAGAGAAATTGGAAAACAGTAGGTTTAACACCAATATATATAAATAATAAGTTAATTACAGTACCTTAAAGTGGTAGTTTGCTTTATTACACTAATGGATCGCACAAAGTTTTTGTTTAAGTTTTTGTGAATGAAGTGTTTGAAGAACGAGGAGTTACCGATGTGAGAAGAATAAAGAGAGACAAGAGTACAAGCTTGGGGATTACCAAGGCACCCCAAGTAAATATTTTAAAGGATACTCAAGCATCTAAGCTTGGGGATGCCCCGGTTGGCACCCCATATTTCTTCTTCGACAGATATCGGTATACCTCGGTTTTTGTTTTGTTCACATGATTTGTGTCCTTTGTGTTTTTATTTTTCTTTAATAATCATGCTAGTATGAGATAGCTCTTCATTTATTTATAGAATACTTCATGTGCTTCACTTATTTCTTTTAAGTGTGATCTTATAGAATTGCTCTTTGTGCTTCACTTAAATCGTTTGAGTGTGGTTTTATAGAATGCTTTGTGTGCATCACTCATATATTTTGAGCTTGGACATTGGTTGGTCTATATTAATTGTAGAATGCTCCATGAACTTCACTTATATCTTTTGGAGTATGAATCATACTATAAATTAAAGTTGGTTTGGAAGAGTGTCAACTTTAGGAATTAGTGATCCCACTATCTTGGAGGGTGTTGAATCTTAGTGTGATATTTATGAAAGTGGATTTGGAAGAGTGTCAACTTTAGTTAGTATTCCACTATTTCAGAAGAGGTTCCAATTGAGCATGAGAACAAAGTTGTTATCCATGATGCTACTGAAAACTATTATAAGGGAGGAATATATGCTTGTAGGAGTTGCAATAATATCAAGCTTCCTCTCTATGTGTGTAAAGTTTTGAAGTTAAACTTGTTTTGCCTTCCTATCCTAGTTGATTCTTGTTCCTATAAATTGTGTGCTCACAAAATCCCTAGGCATAGGAAGTGGGTTAGATTTTAATGTGCTAGTCATATTCTTCATGATGCTCTTTTTATGTTTCAACTCTTATCTTTTATGTGAGCACCATTGAAACCATCATGCCTAGCTAAAAGGCATTAAAGAAAAGCGCTTGTTGGGAGACAACCCAATATTTACCCTTACTGTTTTTGTGTGTATACATGATTAAGCTACTGTAGTAATCATGTTTTATAGTTTTTGTTTCAATAAACTGCCAAGTAAGACCTTTGGGAAGACTTGGGCGAGAGTTAATGTGATCTTGCTGTAAAAAACAGAAACTTTGCGCTCACGAGATTAGCTGTCTTTTTTTTTACAAAAGAGTGATTTTGAGTTTATTATTTTTGCAGAAGATTAATAGACAAATTACTCAGGTCCACCAATTTATTTCATAATTTTTTGAGTAGCAGAAGTATGGTTATTGTTCAGATCATTACAGACTGTTCTGTTTTTGACAGATTCTGTTTTCATCGCATAGTTTGCTTGTTTTCTAGTTTCTATGTCTTATATTTCGCATTATAAATTGTAGAAATGATGTGGTACAGTAGGAATTGTGTGAAAAAAATTATGAACCTTGTCATTTACAGCACCAAATTTAATGGTTTACTCTTTATCATACTAACCTATCTCACGAAGTTCCATTAAGTTTTGTGTGGTTGAAGTTTTCAAGTTTTGGGTGACATATCGATAAGAGGAGAATAAGGAGTGGGAAGACCCTAAGCTTTGGGATTCCCAAGACACCCCAAGGTAATATTCAAGGAAGACTCAAGAGCCTAAGCTTGGGGATGCCCCGGAAGGCATCCCCTCTTTCATCTTCAAAACTATCGGTATACCTTACTCGGAGCTATATTTTTATTCGTCACATGATATGTGTTTTGCTTGGAGCGTATTTTTAATTTTACTTGCTGTTTGAATAAAATCATTGGATATGAAATATTGAATAAAAAAGGAACCCTCCCATGGCTAGTTAATTATTTGACTAAGTGTCCTTCACTCATATCTTTTGGAGTAGTTTGTCATTTACTCATGTGCTTCATGTATATCCTATGAGTAAATGGGGGGAATGAATTGAATGTCATAAATCTGAAATTATATATGTTTCATATGCTTATAACATGGATAGTAATGACTTCACATATAAAGAGTATGAGGCATAATAGTTGTTGAGAGTTGACAAACATAGTTTTGGTCATCATTGCAATTAATAGGAAGTAATAAAGAAAGAGAAGCTTCACATATCAATATACTATCTTGGACATATTTTATTATTGTGAGCACTCATTAAGTATGACATGCTAAAGAGTTGATGTTGGACAAGGAAGACAACGTAATGGTTTATGTTTTCTCACATCTCAGTTAAAGTATATTGTCATGAATCTTCCTAACATGTTGAGCTTGCCTTTCCCCCTCATGCTAGCCAAAAATTCCTTGCACTAAGTAGAGATACTACTTGTGCTTCCAAATATCCTTAAACCCAGTTTTGCCATGAGAGTCCACCATACCTACCTATGGATTGAGTAAGATCCTTCAAGTAAGTTGTCATGTTGCAAGCAATAAAAATTGCTCTCTAAATATGTATGACTTATTAGTGCGGAGAAAATAAGCTTTATACGATCTTGTTATGGAAGCAATAAAAGCAACAGACTGCATAATAAAGGTCCATATACAAGTGGCAATATAAAGTGACGTTCTTTTGCATTAAGATTTTGTGCATCCAACCCTAAAAGCACATGACAACCTCTGCTTCCCTGTGCGAAGGGCCTATCTTTTACTTTATGTCTTTTATATTTTGCAAGAGTCAAGGTGATCTTCACCTTTCCCTTTTTTATTTTATCCTTTGGCAAGCACCTTGTGTTGGAAAGATCCTGATATATATATCCAATTGGATGTAAGTTAGCATGAGCTATTATTGTTGACATCACCTAAAGGTGAATACGTTGGGAGGCAAAATTATAAGCCCCTATCTATCTTAGTGTCCGATTAAAACTCCATAACCACAAGTATTGCGTGACTGTTAGTAATTGTAGAAGACTATATGATAGTTGAGTATGTGGACTTGCTGAAAAGCTCTATTCTTGACTCTTTCCGATGTTATGATAAATTGCAATTGCTTCAATGACTGAGATTATAGTTTGTTAATTCTCAATGAAGTTCTGAACCATACTTGCCATTGTGAATAGATTGTTACTTGATCATGAAAAGTTTTATGAGATAAGCTACTATTATGACACATAATGATGCTATAAAAGGTGATTGAAATTATCATTGATCAAACTTGTGCACCTGCTAGCATTCACACTTCATAAATTATTTCTTTTATCATTTACCTACTCGAGAACGAGTAGGAATTAAGCTTGGGGATGCTGATACGTCTCCAACGTATCTATAATTTATGAAGTATTCATGCTATTATATTATCCATCTATGATGTTTTATATGCATTTATATGCCATTTTATATGAATTTTGGGACTAACCTATTAACCTAGAGCCCAGTGCCAGTTTTCTGTTTTCTCCTTGTTTTTGAGTTTTATAGAAAAGGAATACCAAACAGAGTCCAATTGATGTGCCAATTTTGATGATTTTTTGTGGACCAAAAGAAGACCACGGAGCATCCGAGTTGGGCCAGAAGAGTCCCGGGCTGCCCACAAGGGTGGGGGGCGCGCCCCCCTATCTCATGGATAGCTCGGAGACCCCCCTGACGTGAAACCTACGCCAAAAATTCCTATAAATACAGAAACCTTCGGGAAATAACCTAGATCGGAAGTTCCTCTGCCGCAAGCCTCTATAGCCATGAGAAATCAATCTAGCCCCTCTCCGGCACCCTGCTGGAGGGGGCCATCATCACCGAAGGCCATGGAGGAGGATCTCGGAGGGGCCCTCATCTCCATGAAGGCCAAGGACCAGAGGGAGAAAGCCATGGAGGAGGAAGCACAAGGAGGGACCTCTCCTCCTCTCTCTTGGTGGCAGTGGAGTGCCATCGGGAGGTGAATCATCGCCGCAGTGATCGTCTTCATCAACATCACCAACATCATCACCATCCTCATCTCTTTTACGCGGCCCACTCTCCCGTACCCCGCTGTAATCCCTACTTGAACATTGATAGAGGCGGAGTGTCCCGATCTTTTGATGAGATGATAACTATCAATTTGGTGGAGACGACTTTGACGATCCGACTACAAATGTGCACGACGTTGCGCCTTAGCAATCGCTAAACCAATCTCCTGAGGTTATTGACCTCGCCAGTGCATGATCAACCTGACCACGAAGGTCTATTCCTGCAAGCAATCGAAGAACGAGCAAGAATATGATAAAAGCAATCTGAATATTGCGAATATGTATGAAGTATTGATAAAGGTGGGGATCCAAAAGCGGTCTTGGTCTGGTCGTTGGACACAAACGAAGTACACAAAGTTGCGTTGGCTAACTTTTAACTAAACAAATCCCAAAGTCTAAACGGTGCCCTAAGGGCTGTATATATGGAGGAAGAGGGGGGGAATTTCATGGCCCTTGGTGGAGGGGTCCGAAATCAACCCTATCTCTTGTTTCTCCACACATACGGACTCTAAAAATAGCCTATACTTATGTATTTCGAAATTACATGGGCCTGGACCAATAATAAGGTGACGCATCACCTAGAATAGCCCCGGGTTGAAATTTATTAAGTGGCATCTTGTATATTTCGTCCAAGGCTTCATGCACCCATTATGGTGGCTTCAAAGTCCTTAAATCATCACTTGTAACTTCGTTCTTGTTCCCCTTGCGCATGCCATCATCTCCATGCTTGTTCTTGCTCCAATGTTCATCCTTCTCCAAGCTAGGCCCTTCATTTGTAAGCAAGACAAATGTATCCAATTTAGGCAGCATCGTATTCTCATGAACATTAGAATCATTACCAAGAAACGAAAGTACCTGACAATTTAAGTGGTGTGCGCGAGCTCTAGTAATTGGTCTAGTATATGTAGCAGTAGGGGCTGTGGGTGTAACAATGGTATTGATGTCCTCATCATCCTCCCCTTCTTGAAATGAAGTCGTCCTCGACGAAAGCTCATCTTCCTCACCCAAATAAGGCTTCAAATCTGCAATGTTAAAAGTGGGACTAACCCCAAATCTACAGGCAGCTCAAATTTATATGCATTATCATTTACTTTCTCCAACACCTTAAAAGGACCATCAGCATGAGGCATTAGCTTTGATTTGCACAAATCAGGAAATCTATCCTTATGCAAATGTAACCAAACAAGATCTCTAGGTGCAAACACAACATGTTTTCTACCCTTATCTCCAGCAAGTTTATATTTAGCATTCATATACTTAATGTTTTCCTTAGTTAACTCATGCATTTTTAAAATCAATTCAGCACGTTGTTTAGCATCAAAATTAACCTTCTCCGAAGATGGAAGAGGCAACAAATCAATAGGTGCACGAGGTAGGAAACCATACACAATTTCAAAAGGACACATCTTAGTAGTAGAATTCAATGAACGATTATAAGCAAATTCAATATGAGGAAAGAATTCTTCCCACATTTTCTTATTATTCTTCAAAACAGCCCTAAGCATAGTATACAAAGTTCTATTGACTACTTCAGTTTGTCCATCAGTTTGGGGGTGAAAAGTAGTACTAAAAAGCAGTTTAGTCCCCAACTTAGCCCATAAACATCTCCAAAAGTGGCTAAGAAATTTAGTATCACGATCTGAAACAATAGTATTTCGCACACCATGCAAGCAAATAATTTCACGAAAGAACAAATCAACAACATTAACAGCATCATCGCTTTTATGACATGGTATAAAATGAGCCATTTTTGAGAATCTATCCACGACAACAAATATGCTATCCCTCCCCTTCTTTGTTCGAGGTAAACCTAAAACAAAGTCCATAGATATATCCTCCCAAGGAACACTAGGTACAGGCAACGACATATATAAACCATGAGGATTGAGTCGTGACTTAGCTTTTTGACATGTAGTACAGTGAGCAACAAAGCGCTCAACATCCCGTCTCATCTTTGGCCAAAAGAAATGTGTAGCAAGTATGTCCTCCGTCTTCTTCACTCGAAAGTGTCCCATTAATCCTCCTCCATGTGCCTCCTGCAACAACAAAAGACGAACGGAGCTAGCTGGAATGCATAGCTTGTTAGCACGGAACATAAAGCCATCATTAACGACGAACTTGTTCCATGTTCTACCTTCATTACAATTCTGCAATACATCTTTAAAATCAGCATCATGCACATATTGATCTTTGATGGTCTCCAAACCAAATATTTTGAAGTCAACTTCTGAAAGCATAGTAGAGCGACGAGACAATGCATCAACAATAACATTTTCTTTACCCTTCTTGTGTTTAATGACATAAGGGAAAGTCTCAATGAATTCAACCCATTTAGCATGTCTATGATTCAGTCTAGCTTGACTTTTGATATGTTTCAAAGATTCAGGATCAGAGTGTATAAAAAATTCTTTGGGCCATAAATAATGTTGCCATGTTTCTAAAGTCCGAACAAGAGCATATAATTCTTTGTCATAAGTAGAATAATTCAGACTAGGCCCACTCAATTTTTTAGAAAAGTATGCAACAGGTTCGCCATCTTGTAATAACACACCTCCTAATCCAATTCCACTAGCATCACATTCAAGCTCAAAAGTCTTATTAAAATCAGGAAGTTGTAGTAAAGGAGCATGTGTCAACTTATCTTTCAACATCGTGAAGGCTTCTTCTTGTGTGGTACCCCAAAGAAAAGGCACATCTTTCTTTGTAAGCTCATTGAGAGGTGCAGCAATTGTGCTGAAATCTCTCACAAAGCGCCTATAGAATCCAGCGAGGCCAAGAAAACTCCTCACTTGTGTGACCGTTTTGGGCTGTGGCCAACTCTCAATAGCTTCAATCTTGGCTTTATCAACTTCAATTCCCTGTGGAGTAACAAAATAGCCAAGAAAAGCTACTCGGTCGGTGTAAAATGTGCACTTCCCAAGGTTACCAAACAAACGTGCATCACGTAAAGCAATAAAAACAACACGTAAATGTTCCAAATGTTCCTCCAAAGATCTGCTATAAATCAGTATATCATCAAAATAGACTACCACAAATCATCCAATAAAAGCACGTAAAACTTCGTTCATTAATCTCATGAAAGTACTAGGTGCATTAGTTAACCCAAAAGGCATGACTAACCACTCATATAATCCAAACTTAGTTTTAAATGCCATTTCCATTCATCTCCCAATTTCATACGAATTTGATGGTATCCACTACGCAAATCAACTTTGGAGAATATTGTAGAGCCACTCAATTGATCAATCATATCATCTAGCCTAGGAATAGGATGACGATAACGAATAGTAATATTATTAATGACTCTACAATCAACACACATACGTGATGTACCATCCTTTTTCGGCACTAGAATAATAGGAACAGCATAAGGACTAAGGGATTCGCGTATATAACCTTTGTCGAGCAGCTCCTGTACTTGAGACATAATCTCCTTCGTCTCCTCTGGATTGGTACGGTATGGTGCACGGTTGGGTAATGATGCACCAGGAATTAAGTCAATCTAATGCTCAATCCCTCGAATGGGAGGTAATCCCGGTGGCACGTCTTGTGGAAAGACGTCAGCGAACTCCTACAAAATGTTAGTGACAGCAGGAGGCAAAGAGGAAGGCACGTCCTCAAATGAAAATAATGCCTCTTTGCACAGAAAAGCATAGCAAATAGATTTGCTGAAATCTAACTCAGCAATATCAGATTTAGTGGCAAGTAAACATGCACTTTTCAATTTAATTTCAGAAGCAACACTAGATGGTTTACTATTAGGCTTCATTTGTTGCTCAAATTCTTTTGCCACAATCTGATTTTCACTCTTATTTTTCTCCTATTTTGCTTTATTAGCTCTATTAATATCATCTTTCAAAATGGAATCAAGAGTCATAGGAAGCAAAGTAATATGTTTATCCTTATGAACAAGAGTATACTGATTGTTTCTACCATGGTGTACAGAATTTTTGTCAAATTGCCATGGTCGACCAAATAATAAGGAACATGCTTGCATAGGTACCACATCACAATCAACATAATCAGCATATGTAGAGATACTAAAAGGCACACGAACAGGACGTGTTACCTTAACCTTGCCGCTGTTGTTGAACCATTGGATGTAGTAAGGATGTGGATGTGGTCTTGTGGTGAGAGATAGCTTCTCCACCATCTCGATGCTAGCCAAGTTGTTGCATCTCCCTCCGTCTATGATGATGCACACAGAATGTTCCTTCACAACTCCCTTTGTATGGAACAAATTGTGCCTCTGATTTTGCTTAGCTTGTGTGACCTGCACACTCAAAACACATTGAGCAACTAAACATTCATACCTGTCAGCGTCTTCAGGAGCCATGTATTGCGTCTCATGATCAGAATCATCTCCACCATGTTCTTCACGTGTAATAAGAGCCAAAGTATCCTCATCATAGTCACTAGCGGACTCATACCCACCATCCTCAGTAGCAATCATCACACACTGAGATTTGCATTCTCTCGCATAATGACCTCTTCCCTTACAACGACGACAAATAATATCACTTGTGTGCCCAGTTGATGCCATGGAAGAAGAAGAACTCTGTGCAGGCCTGGCAGGTGCACTCTTGGCAGATAATGGTGGTTGTGCCTGCTTTCTTGTATCACGGCTGGAGGTGGCACCTGATGGAGGTGCTGGTGCAGTTGAAGTAGAAGATGCACGCGGTGTCCATGATGAAGGTCGTCCTGTAGAAAAGTTAGTTCGCGCCAATGCTTGTCGACCCTGCACTTCACGTTCAGCTTACAAGCAAGATGGAATAAACGAGTGATATTAGTATACTCCTTATACTCTAGAATGGTCTGAATCTCCCTATTTAATCCACCCATAAAACGTGCAAGCATAGCTTCATTCTCCTCAACAATACCACATCTAATCATGCCAGTTTGTAATTCCTGATAATATTCTTCTACAGAATTTTTCTCTTGTCTTAAACGCTGCAATTTTTGAAGCAATTCACATTGATAATATGGTGGAACCCAACAAGTACGCATAGCAGTTTTCAAAGCATCCCAAGTAGTTGGAATAGGATATAATCTACAATGTTCAGACCACCATACACATGCAAAATTAGTGAAAGCACAAACAGCAGCAGCAACCCGTCTCTCCTCGGGATATTGTAAACATGTAAAGCGTTGTTCAGTTTCTAACTCCCAAGTAATATATATATCAGGAACATATCTACCCTCAAATGGTGGAATATTCAATTTCAGTTTTGGAATATGGTCATTATCACGTACCTGAGGTGGTGGTGCAGGCCTACCATTGCGAATAAATACCTGAGGTCGACCTGCTAGTGGTGGTGCTGGTGGCTGCACGTAGTTCTGATTTTGATCAACCTCATCCTCATAATAGTCCTCCACCTCTGCAGTAGCAACAGGAGCTACAGAAGCACCAACAGCAGTAGCAGCGGCACCAGAATTTTGTCCTGGCTCAATAGGAACACGCTGTGCTCGCCCTACTGTATCGCGGTGTAGAACTGGTTCTGGGAGACGTTTGAGTAATTCATCGAACTTGGCGTCCAACTTGGTGTCAATTGTCTTCTCAATGTCTTCCATCCTCTCTCACGTCTTCCACCTATTGACCCAACATTTGATGAAACTTATCATGAAGGTCCTTGTTCGTCATGTTCTCCCAGTCAATCTCGTCGGCTTGTGATCCTGGCATGGTTAGCAGCAACAGAAACACAAAAGAATATGATCCTACAGATGACTAACAAGTGGTGGTGGTGGGTGTCACAAATCCGTCAAGCAAAACTCAAATTCTTACCAGTTCTTACCCAGCAGCAGGCGTGATCGGCAACCGTTGTAGTCTAAACTCTCAAAGCTTGGATAGAGCGATTACTAGGGAGAGTCAAACGCACGACGTAGATGTATATGGAGCTGGGAAGGCTTATAATATGGTAGCAAAAGGGTCAGCAATAATCAATTCAGAGATGCAAAGTTGAATAAACGCTCAACGATGGTACTGTGCTGGTCCTAGGCTAGACTGTGCTAGAGACGCAAGCCAAGAACACCAACAAAATCACGACGCTGCACGAAAACAAGGGAGAAGCACACTCTGAAAAAAAATCACTCTTTTTTTTGCGCTCTTTTTTTTTCGCACCTCTTTTTTTTGCCGAAAAACACTACAATGGCGAGTGTCTCAAAACTCTTCCCAAGTCAAGATAATAGGATAGGCACGAAATTTTTTCGACCAATTTTTTTTTCGACTGCCCGGACCCAAAAACTGGAAACGGGTCAAAAAAACTTTCTATAATGGCGACTGTCTCAATACGCTTAGAAACACCTAAAAATAGGATAGCCAAATTTTTTTTTGTCAAGTGCGTTTTTGGAAAATTTTGGGCCTAAACGGAGGGTGGTTTCCGGACTCTTTTTTTTGGAAACCAACCTCTTCCACGGACGGCAAAAGATTGCTGGAATCCCAAACCTACTCAGACAAGGAAAACACAAATCTGGAAATAGATGGATCTCGAAAGTTAACCTAATATGAGATGGACTCGGAGTGGTGGTAGTATATGGATGTGGGTCGATGGTGGTATATGGACTCGGATCAGTGTTGGTATATGGACTCGGAGCGGTGGCGGATAAGCGGTGATAGTAGATGGCAGGAACGATGTATCTCGTGTGGTGGTGGTATATGTCAGCGGATGATGATGTTGTGGCGGCGGCGTGAAGACCCGTGAACAGAACTCGAAACTCTAAAAGACTAGACACTATGATGCAACCGAAAATTCAACAAAGCAAAATACTGAAAAGACTATGCAATGGCTCAGACTGGTTCGGATATGATGAACTAACCCTAATTTATTTTCCTTTTTGGATTTTTCGTGGACTATAGGTATGAAGAACAGACTCGATCTAAACTATGAAAAACTGTAAAATCTCACCGAGCAACCTGGAAATCTGATACCATTTGATAGAGGCGGGGTGTCCCGATCTTTTGATGGGATGATAACTATCGATTTGGTGGAGACGACTTTGACGATCCGACTACAAACGTGCACGACCTTGCGCCTTAGCAATCGCTAAACCAATCTCCTAAGGTTATTGACCACGCCAGTGCATGATCAACCTGACCACGAAGGTCTATTCCTGCAAGCAATCGATGAACGAGCAAGAATATGATAAAAGCAATCTGAATATTGCGAATATGTATGAAGTATTGATAAAGGTGGGGATCCGAAAGCAGTCTTGGTCTGGTCGTTGGACACAAACGAAGTACACGAAGTTGCATTGGCTAACTTTTAACTAAACAAATCCCACAGTCTAAATGGTGCCCTAAGGGCTATATATATGGAGGAAGAGGGGGGGAATTTCGTGGCCCTTTGTGGAGGGGTCCGAAATCAACCCTATCTCTTGTTTCCCCATACATACGGACTCTAAAAATAGCCTATACTTATGTATTTCGAAATTACATGGGCCTGGCCCAATAATAAGGTGACGCGGCACCTAGAATAGCCCCAGGATGAAATTTATGAAGTGGCATCTTGTATATTTCGTCCAAGGCTTCATGCACCCATTATGGTGGCTTCAAAGTCCTGAAATCATCACTTGTAACTCCGTTCTTGTTCCCCTTGCGCATGCCATCATCTCCATGCTTGTTCTTGCTCCAATGTTCATCCTTCCCCAAGCTAGGCCCTTCATTTGTAAGCAAAACAAATGTATCCAATTTAGGCAGCATCATATTCTCATCAACATTAGAATCATTACCAAGAAACGAAAGTACTTGATAGTTTAAGTGGCGTGCGCGAGCTCTAGTAATTGGTCCAGTATATGTAGCAGTAGGGGCTGTGAGTGTAACAATGGTATTGATGTCCTCATCAAACATGGTTCTTTATGCCACATATTATGATCCAATGATGTGTTGCCATCCTATGATGTTTTGAGTAGATATATTTTGTCCTTGGGTTGATTAATGGTCTAGATTGGTATGAGTTGTATGTTTTATTTTGGTGTTGGCCTATGGTGCCCTCCGTGTCGCGCAAGCATGAGGGATTCCCGTTGTAGGGTGTTGCAATACATTCATGATTCGCTTATAGTGGGTTGCATGAGTGACTGAAACACAAACCCGAGTAAGGGGGTTGTTGCGTATGGTATAAAGGGGACTTGATGCTTTAATGCTATGGTTGGGTTTTATCTTAATGATCTTTAGTAGTCGCGGATGCTTGCTAGAGTTCCAATCATAAGTGCATATGATCCAAGTAGAGAAAGTATGTTAGCTTATGCCTCTCCCTCATATGAAATTGCAATGACGACTACCGATCTTGTTAACAATTGCCTAGGACAATTCCGCACACCGATCCACCATTATTCCACACTCGCTATTTATACTATTTAGTAATATATTCTAACTTTATGATAACATCACCTACTTTCATATTTAAGCTCTCCGATATCATACAAATTTATCCTCTCCATACCCACAACAAAGTTTTATTTCTTGTTTCTAGTTGGAAGCAAACGTTCGGTGCACGTAGAGTCGTATCAGTGGCAGATAGGGCTTGAGAGAATATTGATCTTACCTTTAGCTCCTTGTGGGTTCAACACTCCATACTTATCACTTCCACCTTTGGGAATTGCTATGATGATTCCATGCACTTGGGGATTATCACCCACCATGTCGGATGGAGCACTCCTCTCACCAATCCTGCTGCCTCCAGACCTCTGACCTCTTCCGTGATGAACTCCTGCCTTTCCAGAGCTTGCTTCCTGACCTTCTACTTGACGGGCCGCACATGAGGATAGCCAGCAAGATGGTGCTCAATCACTTCCCTGGGAACGCCAGGAATGTCGGATTCCTGCCACGCAAACACGTCGACATTCGCCCGCAGGAAAGTGACGAGCTCGCCTTCCTATTGGCCATTGAGGGTGGAGCTTATGGTGAAAGCTCCTCCCGTGCTGTCCTCCTTGACGGGCACCCTCTTGGTCTCTGGTGGCGCATCTCTGGATTTCTTGCTCTTGCCGGTGGAGCTCTCTGGCACGTCATTGACGGAAGCACAACACTCCAGAGAGGTGCGCTTGCCGGAGTGGGTGTGAGGGGTCTCGTCGGTCTTCTTCCCTCCCGGGGCTTCGGCGGCAGGAGCAAGTGCCTTGGTGGCATCTGCTGCGCTCCCGGTAGAGTTGGTCAGCGCAGATCAACGCGTCCTTCTTATCAGAGGGGACGGTGATGATGTTCATCGGCCTGTGCCTCTTCAGGGTGTTGTAGGCGTAATGTGACGCCGCCATGAACTTGGCTAGTGCCAGGTGGCCGAGGATCCCGTTGTAAGGCAAGAGGATCTTGGCTATGTCAAAGACAATCCTCTCCGTCCGGTGATCCAATTCTCCCCCAAACGTCACGGGTAGCGTGACCTTGCCCTTCGGCTGGCTTCTTCCCGGGTTGACCCCTTGAAACGTGCCTGTCTCCTCGAGGTCTCCATCAGGAATCTGCATCCTTCTGACCACAACAGGCGAAATCAAGTTCAGACTGGCCCCACCATCAACCAACATCTTCATCACCTTGAGGTTGTGGATTGTTGGGGAAACCAACAACGGCAAACACCCGACCACAGTAGTGCGATCAGGGTGGTCCTTGGAATCAAAGATGATAGGCGTGCTGGACCACTTCAGCGGCTTCCGCGCATCGAGCGATGGCTCCACCGCCGTGATCTCATGCGTGCACTGCTTGAGCTGGCGGTGAGACGTGTGCAGCGAGGCGCCACCATCGACGCACATGGCCTCTGTGGCTTTCTGGAACTCGTGGTCGCCGGACTCGTCGTCATCGTCATGATCATCATCTTCCTTCTTCTTGTCGCGGCCCCGGGCAGGCCTCTCTTGCTGGTTATCCTTACTACGGCAGCCTCCTTGGCCGCTACGCTTTTTGCTGGACCCTTCGGCACCGTCTTGACCCTTCTCCTTGTCCCGCCTCTCATATTCAGCTTTCTGCTTCTCAGCGAGCAGCTCAACTTGTCGGCAGTTCTGGAGGTCGTGGCCTTTGGTGTGGTGGATCTTGCAATACTGCTTGTCGGAGCCTCCTGGCTTGTCGGTAGCTGCCAAGGCCCGGCAAGCGGCACACCCAGCAACTGTTGGGGAACGTAGTAATTTCAAAATTTTCCTACGCACACGCAAGATCATGGTGATGATATAGCAACGAGGGGAGAGTATTGTCTACGTACCCTCGTAGACCGAAGCGGAAGCGTTGACACAACGTAGAGGAAGTAGTCGTACGTCCTCCGGTTCAACCGATCCAAGTACCGTTACTCCGGCACCTCCGAGTTCTTGACACGCGTACAGCTCGATGATGCACCCTCGATCTCCGATCCAGCAGAGGCGCCGAGGGGGAGTTTCATCAGCACGACGGCGTGGTGACGATCTTGATGTTCTCCTGTTGCAGGGCTTCGCCTAAGCACCGTTACAATATGACCGAGGTGTAATATCGTGGAGGGGGGCACCGCACACGGCTAAGGAATGATCAATGATCAACTTGTGTGTTCTAGGGTGCCCCCCTACCCCCGTATATAAAGGAGGGAGGGAGGAGGTGGCCGGCCCTAGGGGGGCGCGCCATGAGGAGGGGGAAACCTACTCCAAGTAGGTTTCCCTCTCTTTTCCTTATCTTATTTGGAGGGGGAAGGAAAGAGTACTAGTATTAGGAAGTAGTACTAGTAGTAGTAATAGGAAGAGGGGGAAGGAGAAAGGAAAGGGGGGGCCGGCCCCCCTCCCCAATTCGGATTGGGCTTGGGGGGGCGCGCCCCCTCCCTTGCTCCTTTTCTCTTCCTCCTACATGGGCCCAATAAGGCCCATATACCTCCCGGGGGGTTCCAGTAACCTCCCGGGGCTCCAAACTTCTCCGGAACCTTTCCGGTGTCCAAATATATCCGTCCAATATATCAATCTTTATGTCTCGACCATTTCGAGACTCCTCGTCATGTCCGTAATCATATCCGGGACTCCGAACAACCTTCGGTACATCAAAATACATAAACTCATAATATAACTGTCATCGAAACCTTAAGCGTGCGGACCCTACGGTTCGAGAACGATGTAGACATGACTGAGACACATCTCTGGTCAATAACCAATAGCGGGACCTGGATGCCCATATTGGTTCCTACATATTCTATGAAGATCTTTATCGGTCAAACCGCATAACAACATACGTTGTTCCCTTTGTCATCGGTATGTTACTTGTCCAAGATTCGATCGTCGGTATCCAATACCTAGTTCAATCTCGTTACCGACAAGTCTCTTTACTCGTTCTGTAATACTTCATCTCATAACTAACTCATTAGTTACATGCTTGCAAGGCTTAGGTGATGAGCATTACCGAGAGGGCCCAGAGATACCTCTCCGACAATCGGAGTGACAAAACCTAATCTTAAATTATGCTAACTCAACATGTACCTTTGGAGACACCTGTAGTACTCCTTTATAATCACCCAGTTACGTTGTGATGTTTGGTAGTACCCAAAGTGTTCCTCCGGTAAATGGGAGTTACACAATTCTCATAGTTACAGGAACATGTATAAGTCATGAAGGAAGCAATGGCAGAATACTAAACGATCAAGTGCTAGGCTAACGGAATGGGTCAAGTCAATCACATCATTCTCCTAATGATGTGACCCCATTAATCAAACGACAACTCTTTTGTCTATGGCTAGGAAACATAACCATCTCTGATAAACGAGCTAGTCAAGTAGAGGCATACTAGTGACACTATGTTTGTCTATGTATTCACACATGTATTATGTTTCCGGTTAATACAATTCTAGCATGAATAATAAACATTTATCATGAAATAAGGAAACAAATAATAACTTTATTATTGCCTCTAGGGCATATTTCCTTCAGTCTCCCACTTGCACTAGAGTCAATAATCTAGTTCACATCACCATGTGATTTAACACCAATATTCATATCTGTATATGATTAACACCCATAGTTCACATCATCATGTGACCAACACCCAAAGGGTTTACTAGAGTCAATAATCTAGCTCACATCGCTATGTGATTATCACCCAAAGAGTACTAAGGTGTGATCATGTTTTGCTCGTGAGAGAAGCTTAGTCAACGGGTCTGTCACATTCAGAGCCGTATGTATTTTGCAAATATTTTATGTCCACAATGCTCTGTACGGAGCTACTCTAGCTAATTGCTCCCACTTTTAATATGTATTCAGGTTGAGACTTAGAGTCATCTGGATCAGTGTAAAAGTTTGCACTGATGTAACTTTTACAATAAACTCTTTTATCACCTCCATAATCGAGAAACATCTCCTTAGTCCTTACTAAGGATATTCTTGACCAATGTCCAGTGATCTACTCCTAGATCACTATTGTACTCCCTTGCCAAATTCAGAGCAAGATATACAATAGGTCTGGTACATAGCATACTTTATAGAACCTATGACTGAGGCATAGGGAATGACTTTTCATTCTCTTTCTGTTTTCTGCTGTGGTCGGGATTTGAGTCTTACTCAATACCTTTGCAACACAGGCAAGAACTCTTTCTTTGACTGTTCCATTTTGAACTATTTCAAAATCTTGCCAAGGTATGTACTCATTGAAAATCTTATCAAGCGTCTTGATCTATCTCAATAGATCTTGATGCTCAATATGTAAGTAGCTTTTACTGAGGTCTTTTCTTTTTAAAGAACTCCTTTAAAATACTCCTTTATGCTTTGCAGAAAAATTCTACATCATTTCTGATCAACAATATGTCACTCACATATACTAATCAGAAAGGTTGTAGTGCTCCCACTCACTTTATTGTAAATACAGGCTTCATCGTAAGTCCATATAAAACTATATGCTTTGATCAATTTATCAAAGCGTATATTCCAACTCCGAGATGCTTGCACCAGTCCATAGATGGATCGCTGGAGCTTGCACATTTTGTTAGCACCTTTAGGATTGACAAAACCTTTTGGTTGTATCATATACAACTCTTCTTTAGTAAATCCATTAAGGAATGCAGTTTTGACATCCATTTGCTAGATTTCATAAAATGTGGCAATTGCTAACATGATTCAAACAGACTTAAGCATCGATACAAGTGAGAAAATCTCATCGTATTCAACCCCTTGAACTTGTTGAAAAACCTTTTGCAACAAGTCGAGCTTAGTGGATAGTAACACTACTATCAGTGTCCGTCTTCCTCTTGAAGATCCATTTATTTAACATGGCTTGCTGATCATCGAGCAAGTCAATCAAAGTCCATACTTTGTTTTCATACATGGATCATATCTCAGATTTTATGGCCTTAAGCCATTTCGCGGAATCTGGGCTCATCATCGCTTCCTCATAGTTCGTAGGTTTATCATGGTCTAGTAACATGACTTTCAGAACAGGATTACCGTACCACACTGGTGCGGACCGTACTTTGGAAGACCTACGAGGTTCTGTAGTAACTTGATCTGAAGTTTCATGATCATCATCATTAGCTTCCTCACTAATTGGTGTAGGAATCACTGGAACTGATTTCAGTGATGAACTATTTTCAATTCGGGAGAAGGTACAAATTACCTTATCAAGCTCTACTTTCCTCCCACTCACTTCTTTCGAGAAAAACTCCTTCTCTAGAAAGGATCTATTATCAGCAACAAATTTGCCTTCGGATCTGTGATAGAAGGTGTACCCAACAATTTCCTTTGGGTATTCTATGAAGACGCACTTCTCCAATTTGGGTTCGAGCTTATCAAGTTGAAAAACCCTTTTTCATATAAGCATCGCAACTCCAAACTTTAAGAAACAACAGCTTAGGTTTACTGCTAAACCATAGTTCATGCGGTGTCGTCTCAACGGATTTAGATGATGCCCTATTTTAAACGTGAATGCAGCTGTCTCTAATGCATAACCCCAAAACGACAATGGTAAATCAGCAAGAAACATCATAGATCGCACCATATCCAATAAAGTACGATTACGATGTTTGGACACACCATAACATTGTGGTGTTCTAGGTGGCATGAGTAGTGAAACTATTTCACATTGTTTTTAACTGAAGGCCAAACTCGTAACTCAAATACTCTTCTCTACGATCAGATCGTAGAAACTTTATTTTCTTGTTACGATGATTTTTCACTTCACTCTGAAATTCGTTGAACTTTTCAAATGTTTCAGACTTATGTTTCATCAAGTAGATATACTCATATCTGCTCAAATCATCTGTGAAGATCAGAAAATAATGATACCTGTCGCGAGCCTTAATATTCATCGGACCACATACATCAGTATGTATGATTTCCAACAAATCTATTGCTCGCTTCATTGTTCTGAAGAACAGAGTCTTAGTCATCTTGCCCATGAGGCATGGTTCGCAAGCATCAACTGATTCATAATCAAGTGATTCCAAAAGCCCATCAGTATGGAGTTTCTTCATGCGCTTTACACCAATATGACCTAAACGGCAGTGCTACAAACAAGTTGCACTTATCATTATTAACTTTGCATCTTTTGGTTTCAATATTATGATTATGTGTATCACTACGATCGAGATCCAACGAACTATTTTCATTGGGTGTGCAACCATATAAGGTTTCATTCATGTAAACAGAACAACAATTTATTCTCTTACTTAAATGAATAACTGTATTACAATAAACATGATCAAATCATATTCATTCTCAACGCAAACACCAAATAACACTTATTCAGGTTCAACACTAATCCCGAAAGTATAGGGAGTGTGCGATGATGATCATATCAATCTTGGAACCACTTCCAACACACATCGTCACTTCACCCTTAACTAGTCTCTGTTTATTCTGCAACTCCCGTTTCGAGTTACTAATCTTAGCAACTGAACTAGTATCAAATACTGAGGGGTTGCTATAAACACTAGTAAAGTACACATCAATAACATGTATATCAAATATACTTATGTTCACTTTGCCATCCTTCTTATCCGCCAATCACTTGGGGTAGTTCCGCTTCCAGTGACCAGTCCCTTTGCAGTAAAAGAATTTAGTCTCAGGCTTAGGATCAGACTTGGGCTTCTTCACTTGAGCAGCAACTTGCTTGCCGTTCTTCTTGAAGTTCCCCTTCTTCCCTTTGCCCTTTTCTTGAAACTAGTGATCTTGTCAACCATCAACACTTGATGTTTTCCTTGATTTCTACCTTCGTCAATTTCCGCATTACGAAGAGCTTGGGAATCGTTTTTGTTATCCCTTGCATATCATAGTTCATCACGAAGTTCTACTAACTTGGTGATGGTGACTAGAGAATTCTGTCAATCACTATCTTATCTGGAAGATTAACTCCCACTTGATTCAAGCGATTGTAGTACCCAGACAATCTGAGCACATGCTCACTAGTTGAGCGATTCTCCTCCATCTTTTAGCTATAGAACTTGTTGGAGATTTCATATCTCTCAACTCGGGTATTTGCTTGAAATATTAACTTCAACTCCTGGAACATCTCATATGGTCCATGACGTTCAAAACGTCTTTGAAGTCCCGATTCTAAGCCGTTAAGCATAGTGCACTTAAACTATCAAGTAGTCATCATATTGAGCTAGCCAAACGTTCATAACGTCTTCATCTGCTCCTGCAATAGGTCCGTCACCTAGCGGTGCATCAAGGACATAATTCTTCTGTGCAGCAATGAGGATAAACCTCAGATTACGGATCCAATCCGCATCTTTGCTACTAACATCTTTCAACATAATTTTCTCTAGGAACATATCAAAATAAAACACAGGGAAGCAACAACACGAGCTATTGATCTACAACATGATTTGCAAAATACTACCAGGACTAAGTTCATGATAAGTTTAGGTTCAGTTTAATCATATTACTTAAGAACTCCCACTTAGATAGACATCCCTCTAATCCTCTAAGTGATCATGTGATCCAAATCAACTAAACCATGTCCGATCATCACGTGAGATGGAGTAGTTTCATCGGTGAACATAATTATGTTGATCATATCTACTATATGATTCACGCTCGACCTTTCGGTCTCCGTGTTCCGAGGCCATATCTGTATATGCTAGGCTCGTCAAGTATAACCTGAGTATTCCGCGTGTGCAACTGTTTTGCACCCGTTGTATTTGAACGTAGAGCCTATCACACCCGATCATCACGTGGTGTCTCAGCACGAAGAACTTTCGCAACGGTGCATACTCAGGGAGAACACTTCTTGATAATTAGTGAGAGATCATCTTAAAATGCTACCGTCAATCAAAGCAAGATAAGATGCATAAAGGATAAACATCACATGCAATCAATATAAGTGTTATGATATGGCCATCATCATCTTGTGCCTGTGATCTCCATCTCCGAAGCACCGTCATGATCACTATCGTCACCGGCGCGACACCTTGATCTCCATCGTAGCATCGTTGTCGTCTCGCCAATCTTATGCTTCCACGACTATCGCTACCGTTTAGTGATAAAGTAAAGCATTACATCGCGATTGCATTGCATACAATAAAGTGACAACCATATGGCTCCTGCCAGTTGCCGATAACTTCGGTTACAAAACATGATCATCTCATACAATAAAATATAGCATCATGTCTTGGCCATATCACATCACAACATGCCCTGCAAAAACAAGTTAGACGTCCTCTACTTTGTTGTTGCAAATTTTACGTGGCTGATACGGGCTTAGGCAAGAACCAATCTCACCTACGCATCAAAACCACAACGATAGTTTGTCAAATAGACTCCGTTTTAACCTTCACAAGGACCGGGCGTAGCCACACTCGGTTCAACTAAAGTGAGAGAGACAGACACCCGCCAGCCACCTTTAAGCACGAGTGCTCGTAACGGTGAAACCAGTCTCGCGTAAGCGTACGCGTAATGTCGGTCCGGGCCGCTTCATCTCACAATACCGCTGAACCAAAGTATGACATGCTGGTAGGCAGTATGACTTATATCGTCCACAACTCACTTGTGTTCTACTTGTGCATATAACATCAACGCATAAAACCTAGGCTCGGATGCCACTGTTGGGGAACGTAGTAATTTCAAAATTTTCCTACGCACACGCAAGATCATGGTGATGATATAGCAACGAGGGGAGAGTATTGTCTACGTACCCTCGTAGACCGAAGCGGAAGCGTTGACGCAACGTAGAGGAAGTAGTCGTACGTCCTCCGGTTCAACCGATCCAAGTACCGTTACTCCGACACCTCCGAGTTCTTGACACGCGTACAGCTCGATGATGCACCCTCGATCTCCGATCCAGCAGAGGCGCCGAGGGGGAGTTTCGTCAGCACGACGGCGTGGTGACGATCTTGATGTTCTCCTGTTGCAGGGCTTCGCCTAAGCACCGTTACAATATGACCGAGGTGTAATATCGTGGAGGGGGGCACCGCACACGGCTAAGGAACGATCAATGATCAACTTGTGTGTTCTAGGGTGCCCCCCTACCCGCGTATATAAAGGAGGGAGGGAGGAGGTGGCCGGCCCTAGGGGGGCGCGCCATGAGGAGGGGGCAACCTACTCCAAGTAGGTTTCCCTCTCTTTTCCTTATCTTATTTGGAGGGGGAAGGAAAGAGTACTAGTATTAGGAAGTAGTACTAGTAGTAGTAATAGGAAGAGGGGGAAGGAGAAAGGAAAGGGGGGCCGGCCCCCCTCCCCAATTCGGATTGGGCTTGGGGGGGCGCGCCCCCCTCCCTTGCTCCTTCTCTCTTCCTCCTACATGGGCCCAATAAGGCCCATATACCTCCCGGGAGGTTCCGGTAACCTCCCGGGGCTCCAAACTTCTCCGGAACCTTTCCGGTGTCCAAATATATCCGTCCAATATATCAATCTTTATGCCTCGACCATTTCGAGACTCCTCGTCATGTCCGTAATCATATTCGGGACTCCGAACAACCTTCGGTACATCAAAATACATAAACTCATAATATAACTGTCATCGAAACCTTAAGCGTGCGGACCCTACGGTTCGAGAACGATGTAGACATGACTGAGACACATCTCTGGTCAATAACCAATAGCGGGACCTGGATGCCCATATTGGTTCCTACATATTCTACGAAGATCTTTATCGGTCAAACCGCATAACAACATACGTTGTTCCCTTTGTCATCGGTATGTTACTTGTCCGAGATTCGATCGTCGGTATCCAATACCTAGTTCAATCTCGTTACCGACAAGTCTCTTTACTCGTTCTGTAATACTTCATCTCATAACTAACTCATTAGTTACATGCTTGCAAGGCTTAGGTGATGAGCATTACCGAGAGGGCCCAGAGATACCTCTCCGACAATCGGAGTGACAAAACCTAATCTGAAATTATGCTAACTCAACATGTACCTTTGGAGACACCTGTAGTACTCCTTTATAATCACCCAGTTACGTTGTGACGTTTGGTAGTACCCAAAGTGTTCCTCCGGTAAACGGGAGTTACACAATTCTCATAGTTACAGGAACATGTATAAGTCATGAAGGAAGCAATGGCAGAATACTAAACGATCAAGTGCTAGGCTAACGGAATGGGTCAAGTCAATCACATCATTCTCCTAATGATATGACCCCGTTAATCAAATGACAACTCTTTTGTCTATGGCTAGGAAACATAACCATCTCTGATAAACGAGCTAGTCAAGTAGAGGCATACTAGTGACACTATGTTTGTCTATGTATCCACACATGTATTATGTTTCCGGTTAATACAATTCTAGCATGAATAATAAACATTTATCATGAAATAAGGAAATAAATAATAACTTTATTATTGCCTCTAGGGCATATTTCCTTCAGCAACTCCTTGCCAGGGTCGCTTGCCTTGGCCTTCTTGGCAGTGTCGGCATCGTCAGATCACACGAAGGCAAGCACAGTCTTGCCCTTGCGCTTTCTATTATGGCGCCGACCCTTCTTTGTTGGGGCAGTGGCGTCGCCTTCTGTGGAGTCGGTTTCCGCACCGGCGTCCTCCCCTCTTCAGCACGAGCGCACCTGTTGGCCAGGACATAAAGTTCGGCCACATCCTTGAACTTGTTCATCGTCTGCTCCTCACGCATCTTGCGGTTGTGCACATTTTGATGGAACGCACTAATCATGGCAGCGGGATGAACGTCTAGGATGTTGACTGCACCCGACTAAACCTTTGGATGTACTTGCGCAGGTTTTCTCCTTCCTTCTGGGGGATGATGTGCAAATCGCTCGCCTGGCCATGAGCTTGATGGCCTCCAGTGAAGGCGCCAACAAACTCATGACATAGATCCGACCAAGAAGAAATGGAATCCACCAGCAAGTGCATCAACCATGACATAACATTGGGCTTGAGCGCCAGCGGGAAGTAATTGGCAAGCACCTTGTCATCGCGGGCTCCAGCGGATTGCATCGCAATGGTGTAGATGCTGAGGAACTCCGACGGGTGAGTCTTGCCATTGTACTTCTCGCCTACGTCGGGCTTGAATGTGCGGTGGGAGGGCCACTGGAACTGCTGCAGCTCACGGGTGAAAGCCGGGCAACCCACCTCATAGGGTAGGTCACCGTAGCCTCCCGATGCTGGGTGGTCCATAGCAGGCCCTGCCCGCCTATCTGACTGGTGGCGCGCATCACGCCGGCGCTCGATTGTGGTTCAACCCTCTTCAAGGGCTCGCTCCTGAAGAACTTGACGCTGATCGCGGTGGGTCCATGGATCGGACGATGCTATGGAAATATTATCACAAGCATCGTCGCGACGGACCGACACCCGCGGTGGCTGGCGTGGGGGAGGAGAGTGCACCGTGGCTGCTGATACGTCTCCGTCGTATCTACTTTTCCAAACACTTTTGCCCTTGTTTTGGACTCTAACTTGTATGATTTGAATGGAACTAACCCGGACTGATGTTGTTTTCAACAGAATTGCCATGATGTTGTTTTATGTGCAGAAAACAAAAGTTCTCGGAATGACCTGAAACTCCATGGAACATCTTAGAAAAACAATAAAAAATCCTCACCAAAGATGAAGACCAGGGGGCCCACACCCTATCCACGAGGGTGGAGGGTGCGCCCCCTACCTTGTGGGCCCCCTGGAGACCCTCCGACGCCAACTCCAACTCTATATATTGGCTTTCGGAGAGAAAAAATAGGAGAGAAGAAATAATCGCGTTTACGATACGGAGCCGCCGCCAAGCCCTAATCTCTCTCGGGAGGGCTGATCTGGAGTCCATTCGGGGCTCCGGAGAGGGGGATTCGTCGCCGTCGTCATCATCAACCATCCTCCATCACCAATTTCATGATGCTCACCGCCGTGCGTGAGTAATTCCATCGTAGGCTTGCTGGACGGTGATGGGTTGGATGAGATTTATCATGTAATCGAGTTAGTTTTGTTAGGGTTTGATCCCTAGTATCCACTTTGTTCTGAGATTGATGTTGCTATGACTTTGTTATGCTTAATGCTTGTCACTAGGGCCCGAGTGCCATGATTTCAGATCTGAACCTATTATGTTTTCATGAATATATGTGTGTTCTTGATCCTATCTTGCAAGTCTATATTCACCTATTATTTGTTATGATCTGACAACCCCGAAGTGACAATAATTGGGATACTTCTCGGTGATGACCATAGTTTGAGGAGTTCATGTATTCACTATGTGCTAATGCTTTGTTCCGGTTCTCTATTAAAAGGAGGCCTTAATATCCCTTAGTTTCCATTAGGACCCCGCTGCCACGGCAGGGTAGGACAAAAGATGTCATACAAGTTCTTTTCCATAAGCATGTATGACTATTTATGGAATACATGCCTACATTACATTGATGAATTAGAGCTAGTTCTGTGTCACCCTATGTTATGACTATTACATGATGAACCGCATCCGGCATAATTATCCATCACTGATCCATTGCCTACAAGCTTTCCATATACTGGTTTACGCTTATTTACTTTTCTGTTGCTACTGTTACAATCACTACAAAACACCAAAAATATTACTTTGCTTCCTTTACTTTTGTTACTGTTACCACCACTATCATATTACTTTGCTACTAAACACTTTGCTGCAGATACTAAGTTATCCAGGTGTGGTTGAATTGACAACTCAACTGCTAATACTTGAGAATATTCTTTGGCTCCCCTTGTGTCGAATCAATAAATTTGGGTTGAATACTCTACCCTCGAAAACTGTTGCGATCCCCTATACTTGTGGGTTATCAAGACCTTTTTCTGGCGCCGTTGCCGGGGAAGTATAGCTCTATTCTCTGAGTCACTTGGGATTTATATCTGCTGCACACTATGAAGAACTTGAAAGACGCTAAGACAACAATTTATCCCTCAACTACAAGGGGAGGTAAGCAAATGCCATCTAGCTCTGCACTTGATTCACCTTCTATTATGAGTAAGCTTGTGATACCTAAACCTGCTTCTGCTATTCATTCCGATATGTCGCATGTTATTGATGATGCCACTTCTGTTATGCATGATACTTATGATGAAACTACTTCTATGCTTGATACTACTGTGCCCCTTGGTGAATTTCTTGATGAACAAATTTCTAGTGTTAGAGAGAAAGAAAATATTGGAGCTGATAATGTTGATGAAATTGATGATGAAGATATGCCTGTTATTCTTGAGGGTTATCTTTTTGATATGGAATCTTCTGCAGCTATTTTTGCTTGCAAAGATAGAAACAAACTTAAGATGCTATTAGTTAAATGGAGTAAAGAATCTCTTAGAGATAGAATGAAGCCTGAACCTGCTTTTGCTACTTCACCTATTTGTGTTCCCGATAAGGATTATAAATTCTCTATTGATCCTGATATAATTACTTTGGTTGAATCTGATCCTTTTCATGGTTATGAATCTGAAACTGTTATGGCACATCTTACTAAATTAAATGATATAGCCACCCTGTTCACTAATGATGAGAGATCTCGCTACTTTTATATCTTTAAAATATTTCCGTTCTCATTAAAGGGTGATGCTAAGATATGGTTTAATTCTCTAGATCCTGGTTGTGTGCGTAGTCCCTAGGATATGATTTATTACTTTTCTGCTAAATATTTCCCTGCTTATAAGAACCAAGCTGCTTTAAAGGAAATATACAACTTTGTGCAAATTGAAGAAGAGAGTCTCCCACAAGCTTGGGGGAGGCTTCTCAAGTTACTAAATGCTTTGCCTGATCATCCTCTTAAGAAAAATGAAATACTTGATATCTTTTATAATGGACTTACCGATGCTTCCAGAGATTACCTGGATAGTTGTGCTGGTTCTCTTTTCAGGGAAAGAACACCGGATGAAGCTGAAATTCTATTGAATAATATGTTGACAAATGAAAATAATTGGGCACTTCCTGAGCCAGCTCCAGAGCCAATTACTGAGCCTATTCCTAAACCAACTCCAAAGAAGAGAGGTGTTCTATTTCTCAGTCCTGAAGATATGCAAGAGGCAAAGGAATCTATGAAAGAAAAAGGTATTAAAGCTGAAGATGTTAAGAATTTACCTCCTATTGAAGAAATACATGGTCTTAATTTACCGCCTGTTGAAGAAACTTATGATCTTGATCCATTACCTATTGAGGAACCTGATCCCGATAACCCGACACAGGTAGTAAAGGTAAATTCTCTCTATAGATATGATAAAGTTGAAGTACCTCCTACTAAAATTGCTAATCAGTGCTTGGATGAGTTTGATAACTTTATGTTTAAGCAAGATGACTTCAATGCTTATTTTGGTAGACAATTAAAACAAAATACCTATATGATTAAACACTTGGGTGATTATATGGCTAATGTTAGATGTGAACTTAAACTCATTAGCAAACATGCTTCTATGGTTACCACTCAAGTAGAACAAGTCCTTAAGGCTCAAAATGATTTGCTCAATGAAATGAATAGTAAGAAAAAAGATTATGTTGTTAGAGTGGCTACTAGAACTGGTAGAATTACTCAGGAACCTTTGTATCCTGAAGGCCACCCTAAGAGAATTGAGCAAGATTCTCAGAGAAATAATACTGATGTGCCTAGTTCTTCTCAAAGGGAGAAAAAGAAAAATGATAGGACTTTGAAAACTTCTAGTGAACCAATTGTTGAACCATCTGAGAATCCAAATGATATATCTATTTATGATGCTAAAACTCAATCAGGTGATGAACAAGAACCGAGCGAAAATAATAATGATGTTCATGATGATGCTCAACCTAGTAATGATAATGATGTAGAGATTGAACCTACTATTGATCTTGATAACCCACAATCGAAGAATCAATGTTATGATAAGAGAGATTTTGTTGCTAGGAAGCACGGTAAAGAAAGAGAGCCATGGGTTCAGAAACCCATGCCTTTCCCACCCAAACCATCCAAGAAAAAGGATGATGAAGATTTTGAGCGCTTTGCTGAAATGATCAGACCTATCTTTTTGCGTATGCGATTGACTAATGTGCTCAAAACAAATCCTTATGCTAAGTATATGAAGGATATCATTAATAATAAAAGAAAGATACCAAAAGCTGAAATTTCCACCATGCTTGCTAACTATACTTTTAAGGGTGGAATACCAAAGAACCAAAGAAACTTGGAGATCGAGGGGTACCCACTATACCGTGCTCTATTAAAAGAAATTATGTTAAAACTGCTTTATGTGATCTTGGAGCCGGTGTTAGTGTTATGCCTCTCTCTTTATACTGTAGACTTGAATTAAGTAAGTTGACGCCTACTGAAATATCTTTGCAAATGGCTGATAAATCAACTGATATACCTGTCGGTATTTGTGAGGATGTGCCTGTTGTGGTCGCAAACGTTACTATTTTAACAGACTTTGTTCTTCTTGATATTCCCGAGGATGATAGTATGTCTATTATCCTTGGTAGACCTTTTCTTAATACTGCAGGGGCTGTTATTGATTGCAACAAAGGCAATGTCACTTTTCATGTTAATGGTAATGAGCATATGGTACACTTTCCGAGGAAACAACCTCAAGTTTGTAGCATCAACTCTATTGGAAAAATTCCATCTATTATATTTGGAGGTTTTGAATTTCCTCTTCCTACTGTCAAGAAGAAATATGGTATTCTTATTGTAAGTGCATCTAGTGCCACCCCTAGTTGGTTTTGGAGTATTGACGACAAATTTGGTTGAGGGACTAATGCGTTTGTGAGAATTGCAGGATAATGCAGGTAGTGTCCCTCATTGATTTGGTTTACCTACCGGAGATGACCCCTAAAAATGTATGAAGACATTGACGACAATGGTGGTATGTGAAGATATTCACATTGAAGACTATGACATGAGAAGACATTGAGTGAACACTATGGAGCGCGAAGACTGTGTCGTTTTGTTGTTTCCTTTTCTTCTTTGTTGAGTCATAGGAACCACCGTACTGTTAAGTGGGGTCCAAGTGAACAAAGTCAGAATGACTGAAGTGATGCTCAACCCAAATCCTATGTCTTCGAGCGAAGACAATGAGAGCAAATCTTATCCAGAGGTGGATGAGTCAGCTTTGCTTGTAGCCCAAGTAAAGTTGTCGTGTGTGTTTGAAATCTGACCATTGGAACACGTGTTAGTTCCTTAGTGACCCAGGGTCATTGTAGACATATCAGGTCGGGTTGCCTAGTGGCTATAAATAGCCCACCCCCTACACCATAAATTGGTGGTTGCTCAGAGTTAGTGCACGACTTTTGTCGTTTGAGAGCAACCCACCTCGGAGCCTTTGAGAGAGAGAAATCCTTGCGAGGACAAAGCCCAAACACCCAGAACCAAAGAGTGTTAGGCATCACTGAAGTATTTCTGTCTGCGTGACCTGAAGACTTATTACACTTGAGGACTGTGTATCCTCCAGCCGGTTAGGCGTCGCTTTCTGAGCATCCAAGAGTCATTGTGGATCGCCGGTGAACAAAGTCTGTGAAGGTTCGGAAGTCTACCTTGAAGACTTACCAGAGTGAGTGGGCGAGGACTATGTGTCCTTAGCTCAAGGGGAATAAGGTGAAGACGCGGTCTTCTGAGTTGAATCTCAGCCTCCCTAACCAGATGTACAGTTGTCACAACAACTGGAACTAGTCCAACAAATCCTGTGTCTTCAACAAGTGACTGGTTCTATCCTCTTCCTCCCTTTACTTAGAGTTTGTCTTCGTGAAGTCATTGCCTATTTGTCGTACCTGTTTGACTTCATTGCTTGACTACTATCATTGATTGGCTTCATACTATCTTCCATCCTGATCCTTACTACTAAGCTGCTATTAGTCTTTGTACTTTCACATTATTGCATACTTGACTATGGTTTGCTCGTTGTAGTTTATCTTCCGCTGCATATCAATTAGGTCATTTCTATTGTTTGTCTTCAAAACTTCCACGTTTTGAAGACTTTCATAAAAATCGCCTATTCACCCCCCCCCCCTCTAGTCGATAACTAGCACTTTCAATTGGTATCAGAGCAAGGTACTCCCTTGTTCTGTGTGATTCGGTTTAACCACCTGGAGTTTCAGCTATGTGGACTGCAGAGATAATCAAATTCTCCGCTGCTTGCCCCGTGTTCGATGGAACTGAATATCCCTACTGGAAGAATAAGATGCGCATGCATCTTGAAGCCATTGATGTCGACCTCTGGTATGTTGTCAAGAACGGCATTCCCAAAACTGGTGAAGGTGTCACCCCTACTGATGTCAATAAGTTCATTCAACTGGACTCTACTTCCAAGAACATTATCTGTGGTATTCTGACCAAAGGTCAGTACGGCCGTGTGAGTGCTCTGGAAACGTCGAAGCTAGTCAGGGACTGGCTATCCAAGGTCAACGAAGGCATCTCAACCCAGAGAGATCAAAGGATCAGTGTTCTTCGCAACCTCTTCAACCACTTCAAGAGAAACGACAATGAAAATGTCCAGCTCACGTTTGATCGCCTCACCGACATCACAAATGAGCTTCATGCTCTCGGCGCCACTGAGATTACCAAGCATGAAATCGTCAAGACACTACTGAGATCACTTGACAGCTCCTTTGACACCCTTGCCCTCATGATACAAGAACGCCCTGACTTCAAGACACTCGATCCGTCTGATATACTTGAGAGGCTCAACACACATGAGTTCCAGCTTTCTGAGAAAAGAGATATCTAGGGTCCCAACTATGGCCGAACTCGCGCTTTGAAGGCAAAAGTTGTTTCCTCATCTGAAGAAGAATCTGACTGCAGTTCTGATGATCCTGAACACAATGGAAAGGAACTTGCTATGCTTGTGAAGAAGTTCCAGAAGTTCACTAAGAAGAAGGGCTTCAGAAAGTCTTCACGATCTAGCTCAAGAAATGATGAAGCTTCCACTCATGACTACAAGAAGAGAACATGTCACAAGTTCAAGAAACCTGGACACTATATCTCTGAGTGTCCACAGTGGGACAATGAGAAGAAGAAGAAGAAGAGCAAGGAATATGATTCTGATGTCAAGAAGAAGAAGAAATCTTCAAAGTCTTCTTCCAAGTCCTCATCAAGGTCTTCATCTCATAAGAAGAGCTCATCTGGCAAGGCTCGTGCTTTTGTTGGCAAGGAGATGGATTCAGAGGAGGAGTCTGCTTCTGAGGAGGCGGAGGTGGAGTCTGAAGAGGAGTCCGACCCTGGTGTTGCAAGTCTGGCTCTAGCCACAGCCTATGTTGCCAAGTCCATCTTCAACACTGAAGACAATGACTTCCACACCAACGCTGAAGCTGATGACAAGGATGACTCTGCTCCCGCCTACTGCTTCATGGCACGTGGTGCCAAGGTAAAATCACGTGATGCTTACTTTCAAACATCTAGTGAAGATGACTCTGATTGTGAATCCAAACCTAGCTACAAACCACTTGCTAAAATTGCAACTGAACAACAAAAAGCTATGGAACATACTCAAAAACTGTTAGACAAAAGCGATGACCTGTTGGACGCGGAAATGACACGTTCACAGTCCTTAGTTGAAGACATAAAAAATCTTCATGCTAAGTACCAAGAACTTGAAAGTCTTCATGAAACGCTCTCAACCACTTATGAAAAGCTCTCCTATGATTATCTTCAAAGGAATCAAGAGCTTGAGAAATTGAGAGCGGCTCATGAAGATCTTCAAAAAGAGAATGAGTCACTTCGCGCTCAACAGATCAGTCCCGCTCTGGATGGATTTGAACCACCATGTATGAAATGCCTTGAGCGTGATAACGCTACCTCTGTTGCTGAATGTTCCACTGTTGCTACTGTTGCATTGTCTTCAACTTCTGATGTGGTAACTAACCCCTCTGCGGAGGATACCACTACTATTGCTGATGAAAATGCTAGGTTGATGACATTGCTTGAAACAGGGATGTATAAAAGTCTGAAAGGACATCAGACACTTTGCGATGTCCTCAAGAAGCAGATTCTGAACCGAAACCCTAGGAAAGAGGGTGTTGGGTTCGAAAGGAAAATGAATGTTGACGGTTCCTACTTGAAGCCTGAGCAGTATCCCAAAACCACATGGGTTGCTGCAAAGGGACCTTCAGTGGATCCATCCACCTTATCTGGCTTTACCTGTGCTAATCCTATTATCATTGATGAATCCCTTGATGCAAACCATAAGTTGTTCAATAATCAGAATGGTGAAGTGTTTTCCAGGTATATGGGTACTAACTGCAGGAATGGACCACCTATGAAGAAGATCTGGGTTCCCAAAAGCTGTCTTGAGAATCTTCCAGTGAATGTGATCATGACACCACCAGGGAAGAAGACAAACCCCAGACCTAAGGCGTCGTATGGTCCAAAGGCTTCATACAGATAGAGGACTCACCTGAGTCACCCTAACGCCAATGTTTTGCAGGGAAACCGTACTCAACCTTATGAATATGAGCGTGTGTCTTCAAACCGCTATGTTCACAGAACTAAGAACTTTTCTGCTTATTCATATGAGTATCATTCATCTCCTGCAAGGCTATTTGCTAGGGCTCCAATGCCGAAGTTCTCAGATGCTTCACTTAGACTCATTGCTTCTAAGCCACCCCTGAAGATGTGGGTGGTTAAGAAGAATTAACTTTCTGTTGTAAGGAAGGGTCTCCAGCCAAAAATCAAAGGCGTCTGATGCTATTGCTGGGGACCTAAAACATCTTGTAGGGCGCAAGATCAAATGCCCAAATGGTCTCACTATGTATTTTGGTTCCATAATTGTTTGCCATTCATCCTATCATTCCTAATCTTGATCTGAGCTTTAATAATCCTCTTGCCCATCCAATGTTTATGCTTCACAATACTCTTGGTGAAGCCTATCCCCCTAACTGTACTGTAGGGAATGACACCTCATGCTTCAGAATGGATTATGGATAGCGGATGCACTAATCATATGACTGGTGATCGAAGTCTTCTCATGGACTCAACCTTACGTCCATCAGACAAGAGTCACATCACATTTGCTGACACTGGTAAAAGCAAGGTATTGGGTCTAGGTAGAGTTGCAATCTCAAAGGATCAACACATGGATAAAGTGATGCTTGTTGAATCCCTTGGTTTCAACTTAATGTCTGTCTCAATGCTTTGTGACTTGAACATGATTGTGCTATTCGGAAAATATCATTGCCTTATACTAATCGAATCTGACAAGTCTCTAATCTTTGAAGGGTATCAGAAAGATGATCTATACATGGTAGATTTCTCAGCAGGTCCACATCTTGCAGTATGTCTTCTTGCAAAAGCTTCAGAATGTTGGCTCTGGCATCGGAGGCTGGGGCATGCTGGCATGAGGAACTTACACACACTCGCCAAGAAGAAACATGTCATAGGCATCGAGGGTGTCAAGTTCAAGAAGGATCGTTTGTGTGGTGCCTGCGAAGCTGGAAAGATGACTAGGGCAAAGCACCCCTCGAAGACAATCATGACGACATCTCAACCCTTCGAGCTGTTACACATGGACTTATTTGGCCCTACTCACTACTCTACCCTCACAACAACTGCTTGTCTCTATGACTTTGTCATAGTTGATGACTACTCAAGATATACATGGGTGCACATAATTCTCTACAAGACTGAAGTGCAAGATGTCTTCAGACGCTTCGCCAATCGAGCCATGAACAATTATGGCGTCAAGATCAAGCATATCAGAAGTGACAACGGCACTGAGTTCAAGAACACCGGGCTTGATCTTTATCTAGATACAATGGGAATCACTCATGAGTTCTCTGCTCCATATACACCTCAGCAAAATGGCATCGTAGACCGCAAGAACAGAACCCTCATTGAGATGGCTCGAACAATGCTCGACGAGTACAAGACACCAAGAAAGTTCTGGCCTGAAGCTATTGATACAGCATGTCACGTCATCAACCGTGTCTACATCCATAAGCTTCTGAACAAAACATCCTACGAGCTCCTTACTGGCTAGAAGCCAAATGTCAGCTACTTCAGAGTATTTGGAGCTAGGTGCTGGATCAAGGATCCCCATCACAAGTCAAAATTTGCACCTAAAGCTCACGAAGGCTTCATGCTCGGTTACGGAAAGGACTCGCACTCTTACAGAGTCTTCAACCTCTATCTCTACAAAATCATCAAAACTGTGGATGTGTGATTTGATGAAACCAATGGTTCACAAAGAGAGCTCCTGCCAAGTACACTAGACGAAGCTCCGCCCAACGAATCTATCAAGCTGATGGGAACTGTTGAAATCATGCCTTTTGAAGCATAGCCTGAAGAGGAACTTATCATTTCCGCACCTAACCAACCTGAAGACAATGCTCAGACTGAAGACAATCCTCCCAATGATGACAATGATCAGCAAGAGCAAGGTCTTCATCCAGTTCATCCTCGAGTTGCAAATGAAGTACAAATTGAGAAGATAATTGATAGCATCAATGCACCTGGTCCACTTACTCGCTCAAGAGCAACACAGTTAGCAAATTTCTGTGGGCACTTTTCTTTTGTGTCAATATCAGAACCCAAGAAAGTTGCTGAAGCCTTTATGGAACCTGAATGGATACAAGCTATGCAAGAAGAACTTCAACAGTTCAAGCTGAACAATGTTTGGGAACTAGTCAAGCGTCCTGACCCTCGCAAGCATAACATTATTGGCACAAAATGGATATATCGAAACAAGCAAGATGAGCATGGTCAAGTCGTCAGAAACAAAGCACGTCTTGTGGCTCAAGGATATACTCAAGTTGAAGGAATTGACTTCGATGAAACATTTGCTCCTGTGGCTAGGCTTGAAGCTATTCACATACTGCTAGCCTATGCTAACCACCACAACATCTTGCTATATCAAATGGATGTGAAGAGTGCATTTCTCAACGGCAAGATTGAAGAAGAAGTATATGTTGCTCAACCACCTGGCTTTGAAGATCCAAAACATCCTGATATGGTGTACAAGCTAAACAAAGCACTGTATGGCCTCAAACAAGCTCCTCGCGCTTGGTATGATACGATCAAAGACTTCCTGAAGAGCAAAGGCTTCAAACCTGGATCCCTCGATCCCACACTCTTCACAAAGACATATGATGGTGAACTGTTTGTGTGCCAAATATATGTGGATGACATTATCTTCGGCTGCACCAACCAGAAGTATAGTGATGAGTTTGGATACATGATGCAAGAGCAATATCAGATGTCCATGATGGGTGAGCTGAAGTTCTTCCTTGGTCTTCAAATTCGTCAGCAAAGGAATGGCATCTTCATATCTCAAGAAAAATACCTCAAAGATTGTCTGAAGAAGTTTGGAATGCAAGATTGCAAAGGTTACAAGACGCCAATGCCAGCCAAACACCATCTGGGTCCCGACGACAATGGTAAAGAGTTCGATCAAAAGGTATACCACTCCATGATTGGTTCCTTACTTTACCTTTGTGCATCTAGTCCAGATATTATGCTTAGTGTTTGCATGTGTGCTCGATTCCAAGCGGCACCAAAGGAATCGCATCACTTAGCTGTGAAGCGAATTCTTCGATATTTGGATTACACACCAACACTCGGATTATGGTATCCAAAGGGCTCAAAATTTGATCTGGTCGGATTCTCGGATGTTGATTATGCTGGTGACAAGGTGGATCGCAAGTCTACATCAGGCACATGTCACTTTTTGGGACGATCACTTGTCTGTTGGTCTTCAAAGAAGCAGAACTATGTATCACTCTCAACTGCTGAATCTGAATACATTGCTGCTGGATCTTGCTGCGCTCAGCTTCTGTGGATGAAGCAAACTCTCAAGGACTATGGCATCAATCTGAAACAAGTAACTCTCTTCTACGACAACGAAAGCGCCATCAAGATTGCCAACAATCCAGTCCAGCACTCGAAGACAAAGCACATTGAAATTCGTCATCACTTTCTCAGAGATCATGTCATGAAGAAAGATATTGACATCATTCATGTCAATATTGAAGAGCAACTGGCAGATATCTTCACAAAGCCCTTGGACGAGAAAAGGTTTTGCAAGTTATGGTGTGAGCTAAATATCTTGGAATCCTCAAATGTCCTGTGATCAGGCACACATCCTAACACTTATGCATGTTGATGACTTAGATGTGTAACACACGAAGTAAAGTATATCTTAAATCAATGAGGACTTACATTCTGAGTGTGAATACATTAACATGGAATTTGACTTCGGAGCGCCACGATAATTGTGCGTCGTGTCTGGGTCTAATACTTCCTATACGGTGGGTAATGCCACCACCAAATTTCTTGGTTTGAAGTGTTTCACTCATGGCGTTATTTTTGCAATGTCTTCACATTTGGTTTGTCTTCAATTTAAACTTATCTTCATGATTTTCTTCACTATGTTGATTTGATTGCTTTCTGATATATATATACTAGTGTTCTGTCCTCTACAACATTCACTTATAGCTATGTCTTCCTAGTTGAATCTCTTGAACTAAGTGAATGTGATCGGACCCTAATCTCTCTATGCTTTCTATCTCAAACTCTATCTGTCCAAATCATATGCATTCTATTGAAACTATCGAATGTTTTCTCTGCGTCCTTGTCAGAAGAAGACACAGAGACAAACATTAAGTCTGTTTTAAATGATTCATCCTTATTGTTTGAAATTCGGAGAAGCCGGAACAACCATCCGACAAACCTGGCGGGCGTGGGAACGTGGGACACCTCTGAGTTTGTTGCATGCTTGCCACGTGCCCCTCAGATGTGAACCGCCAGGGGCACCTGCGTAATTGCACTATGCTGCACACTTCCTTATAAATGCATGTCCCCTGCGGTAAAGAAAACCTTCTTCCACCTCCCCACCTCTCAAAACCCTAGCACCACCGCTAGCTCTCGACGACGCCGGCGACGAAGCGCTTAGCTGCCGCGACTTCTCCGACGCTGTCCTTACACCGGCCGCGGACATCGTCCTCTCCGCCACCGCCGTAGGTGTCCTCCGTCGCCAAGTTAGGGCACGGTGGATTGAACTGCTCGTCTCCTATTCACCCCATCTAGCAGTTCTTCGTGTGGTAAATACAACTCTATTTTTACCATCTTTTTGATCCTCAAAGATTCATCCTATTTACCAAAATTGGTTTCTGCCTATACAATGTTAGATCTATTATGTCTGCATCTCATACTGCCTAGTATATTCACTTAAGCTTCATATCTAGTTAGATTCCTCACTTGTACTTATTCACGGATTCGTACAAATCTGGAACCAACTCTCAACATATAAGTGAATGTCTTCGCATCATGAGGTCAATGTCTTCAAACTAATTTATCTTCAAAATCTTCTGAGAATGCATATGACCTCTTCCCCTTCCCTCACATCTCTAATGCTGTCACAGGTACATGTCCGTGGGAGAATCCCTTGGTTCTCATAGTCTGCATTCGTTTGCAGAATTCTTACAGCATCACATTAACTCTCCCGAAGCCAGTTCCTGTTTGTCCAGCAAGCGAAAGCCTTTGAAGCCTTTGAACGTGTTGAAGCCATTCAGTTTGAAGTTCATGGCTACAGAGAAATCAGTAAGGAAGGGCGGCAGACAGCATCGTGGGGGAACATCAAGAGATTTGCCTGATGACCTCGCAGAGCTTTACAAGACAGATCCTGAAGAGAATTATAATCAGCACAAGACAAGAATCCAATGGATTCGACGATATTGGGCTGAACAATGGTTCAAATACAAGTTTGTGACCCAGGAATACGCTGAGAAGAATGCTATCAGAAGTCCTTGGGGTGATATTCTCTATCGAGGCCTTCCACACAAGAACAGAGCTGAAGCTGTTGCACAGGGTTTCTATCCTTGTATGGTCCGTGGACCTCAGCCTGAAAATGTTGACCCATCATCATTGCTCTGGTGTTGTGACGATAATCTCTTCAAGCGCAACTTCTGGCACGCAAAAGCATCAGCCAAGGAAAACAAGAAGTCATTGGGATTAGACTTCAACCCTGGTCCCTCTGCTCCCTGCGCTGACGGCTCACGTGATGCAGAACCCTACAACCTTGATGGCCTCATCACTCACATCTCGGTCCAAGGTACCAAAGTGGATCGTTCTGATGATGATGCTGACACTAATGAAGCCCCATCTCCTACTCCAAAGCCGCAGAAGCCAAAGATGTCTAAGGCTTCAAGATCAGCTGCTCCTACAAAAGCTTCACGAGCGAAGCCACTAGCCACTGCACCTCCTGAAGATAGTGTGCAGTCTGAAGATCTATCACGTATCTCCAAGAAGACGGAGAAGAAAAAGAAAATCGTCAAGAATACTGATCGGACATTGACTCCTGCTGCCATTCTGCGAGAAGAGCACATTGATCTGTCCAGCGATGAAGATCTTGCAGATGATGCTCTTGAGCAACTGATCAAGAGCAAGGAAGAAGCAGATATCTTCAATGATTTGCCTCTCTTTGATGTGGCAATCATCCATAACTTCATTGATGAGTGGTTTGACACCCCAAATCTCAGCTTTGATGATCTGCAACTTCCCATTGGCCTCAGCGTCTCCTTCAATGGCGCCATTGCTTCTGAGCTAGCTCTTGCTCAACGCATCGTTGAACTGAAGCACAAGATCGACTATGAGAAAGCCGAGTTCAAGAAGCATGTGGCAAAGCTTAGCGTGCAAGATGTCAAAAACTTCAAGGTCATGCTGCACGAGCACAAAGAAGCCTTTCTCAAGAAGCGCGAAGAAGCTAAAGGCTCTCGTGAGCGCATGAAGAGTCTGGCTGACAAGTGTGTGCAGGCCTACAATGAGGCTGAGAAGCGCAAGGCTCTTGGTCGTCCTGGCATTGACCCTAGAATGGCTGCAACGAAGAAGAAGCCATCAACTGCCCAATCTACACCTTCAAGGCAGGAAGAACCTCGCATAGTATTCCCAAGCAGCATGACTGGCTCGAAGCCAAAGGTCAGGTCAACCGCTTCAGAACTGAAGAAGACGAGGACTGCCGAGGCTGAAGCCAGAAAAAGGAAAAATCCTGAAGCCTCTGATGTTGCTCCCTCCAAGAAGAAGCGCAAAACCAAGAAGAATTGGGCTGCTCCCACAGAGCCCTTAGTTGTTGAACCTATCTCAATGGTTCACCCTGCATCTAAACACCAAGAACGAGGGATGATAGTTCATGAGCCTGCTTCCACAGAGGCTCATGAAGCTGAAGACATTCCAGCAATTAATCCCACCGCTGCTGAAGACATTGGTCACAATGACAATGTTGAAGATGATGTAGTTCTTCCTCAAATCGAACACCACTTGGTATCATCGCTTGTTCTCATGAACAACGAACTCATCAGCATTGGTCGTCCTCTGACGCCAATTGCTCAGGATGCATCATGGGCTGATCACCCACAACAACAAGACTCCCCGAGTACTCCCCGACAACAACAAGTCACACCACCTGTACAAGAAGAAGAGGATGACTTTGAGGCCCAGCCAACTCCATCTTCAAAGGCGTCGCCAGCATTACGCAGGCTTCACAAAGGACCAAGGCCTCAAGTCCCTCTTTCGAGCGTTCCAGAAGGAGAAGTGCACCATCAATCTGTTGCACGTCAAGTGTTTCCAGAAGCCACTCCAACTGTGAATGTCTCCGTGTCTGAAGCCAAAGCTGCTGAAGACAATCTGGCTACATCAGCCGATGGCAAACAAGAAGAAGAACGTGTCCCTACTCCCCCCATTACTGAAGAAGTTGTTCCTGAAGTGAACATGCCAGTGCCCGACCCTCCAGCTCATCAAGTGGAGGTTGAAAATCTTGAGGCTGCCACCACCAACACAAATGAATCCAATGACATAGTCATGGCTGAAGCAAGTGTGGAGCCTGCACCAACCAATGTGTCAGAAGCCAATGATGCCACTGCTCCTGAAGTATCTGTTGTGCAGCTTGACACCTCTGTTGTTTCGCCACCAAGGCCCCATACAATTGAGCAAGCATACAACTATGGTCAGCTAATCACTGTCAAATGGCCCGTTCTAGTCCCTCCGCCTAATGCCTCTGGTCCTCAGTTTGATTATCATGTTGAGCATAGGCCTCTGGTCCAGAAACCAAAGCCAAGACTGCCAAGGTTCCCAGGTACTGCCACCTCTACAGGGTCCTTCAATGCAAATGGCTTCAAAAGCCACAACACCTTCTTTGACAGAGCAAAGAACCCCTACTCAAGGCCAAGAATATCATCTGATCATTTCTGGAGCTATCAGCAGCGAAGCTATTACTCCTGCGTTCTGTATGATCAAGGGTGCATTTTCCCTCATATGCACCTCGACACTGAAGCCATTGCTGGACTGCCATGCTTAGAAGAAGCACTTGACTACTTTTGTGATGCAGGCCTGCTCAGCTTTGTGATAGACAAAGAACATTGGAATGAGGAACTTTTGCTTCAATTCTATGCTACCCTCCACATTCGCGGCTACTACAGAGATACAAAGACATGGGTTCTCGAGTGGATGACTGGAAATGTTCATCATGAAGCCAAAGCTCTTGACGTCATTGAGCTTACACGCCTACCCACTCCCGGTGAGCTGTTCGAACTTGATTGTCAACTCCACCGCAATGCACTGAGAGCATCTTCCATAAGCCAGAGCCTAACATGAGCTAGATGTTGAGCATGATGAAGCCTCTGCCGCCTGACGCTGAATATCCAACGGAGTTCTTTGTTGATGACCTTGAGTATCTGCCTCGCACAATATATCACATCATCAGGCGAACTCTATGGCCTATCAAAGGGCATTCATCAGCTGCAAAACTTGAAGGAGCCATGAAGACATTGGTCTTTTACATCCTCAATGGCATCAGCTTCAATACACAAGAATTCTTCATCCGGCAACTGGCTGCGTATGGATCTGACCTTTTTGGCCTGAAATTCTATGCTCCATGGGTCATGTGCCTCATCAAGCTACACTCTACTATCAATTATCAGCCCTCTACTCGCAATCATCTGATCTTTCTACCAGAGGTTGATATGTCAGTTGAAGCCATATACCCTGAGCCTGCCAAGAAGCCTCTTTGTCTTCAGAATGCTGATCACGAAAGCTTCACTCAACCAATGGAAGGAGTCCAAGCAGTAACTCGTGTCTATCCAATGGCTGGGAACACTTGTCTGCCTCACCATGCGCAAACTGAAGCCACTGAGAGCACAATTTCCCAAAGGCCTAAGAAGCGCTCTCGTGTCCTAAATGACCGAGAACTTCTTGTGGCACTGCATCAGAAACAAGAGAAGCATCACTTCTGGCTCAAGCGACAGATGCAAAGCCTCTTGGTGGACGTCAATCGCATTCGAAATCTTGCCACCAAGAATGCTTTTATCACTCACGAGACCTGTCGGCGATCATGGAAGAGTTTGACACTGCTCAGTGCTGAAGCAGATCTTCAAGTCGATGGCTTCACTGAAAGATTCAAGTTTGACACCACTCCTCCATGGAATGTTATCCTACGTTGAACTCCATCCCTTGAAGACTCTGACTATTCTTCCTCCGCGGCAACTGTGAATGCCAAAGTGATCGATGATGAAGACGATGCTACTTCACCGCCCCCTACTTCTGCACGCATCGACACTGCACCAAGTTCGTCTGCGCCGCCAAACAACAACGACAACCCTGCTGCTTCACCTACTCCTCATGGGAACGAGTAGATGTTCTATGTCTTCAAACCTTTTTGGTCCTTACTAACAAAAGGGGGAGAAGCATATGAGTTTGATAGTCTTCAAGTGGGTTCATATGGGCGGTTGCTTTACATTTTTGCTAGTGATTACAACTCTTGCTTTTGATACATTTGGTTCTTTGAGTTGTAACACTTAAACTCGATGGTCGTCTACTACTTATTTGCTTTTCCATGTGCGATGATAACTTCCGCACTTAGATCATTCTGCAGACGTCCATTTTTCATTATGCATGTCATTCTCTTAGTTATATCATTTCATGCATGATGAATTATCTTCATAAGTTGAAGAGGATCTCCACAAGTACAACCTGCCATGTGCATTTGCATTCCAAAAGCAAATTACTTATATACACATCTTCAGGGGGAGCCTTTGCCACTTATGAAAACAATACCCTATCCTTTACAATTTCACATACTTTATCCCCGTTGAAAATTTCAACCAGTTTGTCATCAATCACCAAAAAGGGGGAGATTGTAAGTGCATCTAGTGCCACCCCTAGTTGGTTTTGGAGTATTGACGATAAATTTGGTTGAGGGACTAATGCGTTTGTGAGAATTGCAGGATAATGCAGGTAGTGTCCCTCATTGATTCGGTTTACCTACCGGAGATGACCCCTAAAAATGTATGAAGACATTGATGACAATGGTGGTATGTGAAGATATTCACATTGAAGACTATGACATGAGAAGACATTGAGTGAAGACTATGGAGCGCGAAGACTCTGTCGTTTTGTTGTTTCCTTTTCTTCTTTGTTGAGTCATAGGAACCACCGTACTGATAAGTGGGGTCCAAGTGAACAAAGTCAGAATGACTGAAGTGATGCTCAACCCAAATCCTATGTCTTCGAGTGAAGATAATGAGAGCAAATCTTATCCAGAGCTGGATGAGTCAGCTTTGCTTGTAGCCCAAGTAAAGTTGCCGTGTGTGTTTGAAATCTGACCGTTGGAACACGTGTTAGTTCCTTAGTGACCCAGGGTCATTTCGGACATATCAGGTCGGGTTGCCTAGTGGCTATAAATAGCCCACCCCTACACCATAAATTGGTGGCTGCTCAGAGTTAGTGCACGGCTTTTGTCGTTTGAGAGCAACCCACCTCAAAGCCTTTGAGAGAGAGAAATCCTTGCGAGGACAAAGCCCAAACACCCAGAGCCAAAGAGTGTTAGGCATCACTGAAGTCTTTCTGTCTGCATGACATGAAGACTTATTACACTTGAGGAATGTGTATCCTCCAGCCGGTTAGGCGTTGCGTTCTGAGCATCCAAGAGTCATTGTGGATCGCCGGTGAACGAAGTCTGTGAAGGTTCGGAAGTCTAACTTGAATACTTACCAGAGTGATTGGGCAAGGACTGTGTGTCCTTAGCTCAAGGGGAATAAGGTGAAGACACGGTCTTCTGAGTTGAATCTCAGCCTCCCTAATCAGACGTACAGTTGTCACAGCAACTGAAACTGGTCCAACAAATCATGTGTCTTCAACAAGTGACTGGTTCTATCCTCTTCCTCCCTTTACTTAGAGTTTGTCTTCGTGAAGTCATTGCCTATTTGTCGTACCTGTTTGACTTCATTGCTTGACTACTATCATTGATTGGCTTCATACTATCTTCCATCCTGATCCTTACTACTAAGCTGCTATTAGTCTTTGTACTTTCACATTATTGCATACTTGACTATGGTTTGCTGGTTGTAGTTTATCTTCTGTTGCATATCAATTAGGTCATTTCTATTGTTTGTCTTCGAAACTTCCACGTTTTGAAGACTTTCATAAAAATCGCCTATTCACCCCCCCTCTAGTCGATAACTAGCACTTTCACTTATTGTTGGGGATTTTCATATCCCCGTTGAGATAACATAGTGTTATTCAAAATTTCTCCTGTCCCGTGTTATTCGGAATGAGTTTGGTAACAAGACCTGATCAACCTTGTTAGTGGATTCCTTTTCATGATCATGAGACGGATGAAACTAGAAGGCACAACCTTCTGTACCCTCTTTATACTTTCTGTATTTAGTTGAAATAAAGTGAAAATAGTATTTTTCTATCTGTTACCTGATTTATCCGTGCAATATAAAAATATCCCGAAAATAAAAGTCCCCAGAATGCCATGCCAATTTAATATGATTTTTTCGGTAATATTTGAGGATTTATGGTGCAAAAATTACCACGGGGGGAGCTGCCACCTGGCCACGAGGGTGGAGGGCGCGCCCTACTCCCCAGGGCGCGCCCCCTGCCTCGTGGGCCCACGGTGGCCCTCCTCCACTTATTCCTGCACCCATCCTCTTTGTCTTCCTCCCACAAACACGAATATCTGGCTCAAACACGAGTTCCAGCCCCCGTTGCTGTGATTTTCGATCTCCTTGCTCAAAGCACCTCTCACAAAACTGCTTGGGGAGATTGTTCTTTGGTATGTGACTCCTCCATTGGTCCAATTAGTTTTTGTTCTAGTGCTTTATTCATTGCAAATTTGTGCTGCATAGGTGACCAGGTTCTTGAGCTTGCATGTCAATTTTATATGGTTCCAAGTAGTTCTAATGCATGATAAAGGCTCTAGGCACTTGTAGGAGTAGTTCCTATCAGTTTTATTGAAGTTGGTTCACTTTTGTTTGAAGTTACTAAAATTTTTAGATTATTTTAGAAAAAAATGAAGAGACTTTTGAGGGGCTCGTCAAGCCGAAGCTCGAAGAAAAAACGAAATGAAGAAGCACAGAAGCCCAAGTTCAATTTGCCTCGTACCGCGGAGGTCCGGCCGTGTGAATGGCCTTCTGATGACTTCTTGAGGAGAGCCGGAATTTATGAGGATTTTTATTATTGATTGAGAATGTTGGCCTCACCGACTTCCTCCGCGACCAACGTCATCAGTATCTCTTACTCACTAATACTTTTGTGCAAAACTTCTACTATTTTCCTAAGGAATCACCTCCATCAGTAGAGTTTCATTTATATGACGTTGTTAATAAGATGCCATTAGCTAAATTTTGTGAGGTGTGCAAAATACCCTTTGAGGGTACCTTAGATGAACCACACTTTAATGAGGTGGAAGCATTTATTAATACTATCACTGTGGGAGAAACCTGGAGGGTTTCTGATGCGAGAATTACTAGCATACATTTTCCTGTTTTATGCTACTTTACCTTATTTGCTAGTCGTTGCTTGATTGGTCGTGGAAACTATGGAAACCTTAGCATTCCTGATATTATCATTTTGTTCCATGGTTTATACCGCAATAACTCTGTTAGTATGGGTGGAATTGTTGCTAGATGGTTAAGTCTGAACTGTACTAAGGGCCCCATCTTTGGAGGCATTTATGCTTCACGCCTAGCTGAATACTTTAACTTACCTATTAGGCATTTGGAAAAAGAAGAAAAAATGCTGCCTAGTGCTTATCTAGATTATAAGAGTATGCTGGCACATGATTTTATTGTTAAGAGTCGTGAAGGGGAGCTTAAATATAAATTGTACTTTGATAAACATCACCCTGAGACTATTACCTTGCCTGCTCCTTCTTTGTTTAACTTGTCTACAGGTCCTCACCTTGTTCCGTGGGCGGCCGTTCAAGCCTATCGGAGTCCTGCACCAGCCCCGGAGCCAGAACCACAATACGAGCCTCCACGCCAATCTGTTTATTCTTGGGATCCGGAGGTTGCTGCCAGCCAGTGGCAGTCAGAGTCTTCTTCATCGCAGTACGACCCCAGCTAAACCTATGAATATCTGCCAGGCTACCCCTGGCAATAGACCAACCTAGGCCAAAAGCCTAAGCTTGGGGGAGTACGTATTTCTCACCGACATTACATTTATGTTCACATACACTCATTGCTAGGTGTCGGTGCTCATACTCTTTCACTGTAATATCCATGCTAGTTTATTTTCTTTTCCTGCTTTCTTCTTGTGTGTTTGTTAAACTTTAAGAAAACAACAAAAAAATTAGTATAGCTTCTAGTTAGTTTATTTTTCCTGCTGTAGTAGTAATAATTAAAAAGAAAACCCACAAATATTTCCTGTTCTTCTTTTGCTTGTTGGGAGCTTTCCCATGTAAATAGTTTTATTTCCTTTCTTTTCTATGGGGGTCGATAGGAGAAGACCATGATTAAAATTTTAAAATGGCTCTTATATACATTATTGTTGATTTAACCAAGAGCCCATATTGCCTTGTCTTCTCCTGCTTATTGAATGCTTGCAGATTCCAGCTTAGTCCAATGCACGTGCACTCTTATTATTATTCACATCGTTCGGTCGTGCAAGTGAAAGGCAATTATGATGATATATGATGGACTGATTGAGATGAGAAAAGCTGGTATGAACTTGACCTCTCTTGTTTTTGTAAATATGATGAGTTCATCGTTTCTTATTTGGCTTGTTATGAATAAACATGTTTGCAATGACAATTAGAGATCATAGTTGCTTATGCCATGCTTGATTAGCTATGAGTTATAATGCTTTACCTTGCGTGCCAACATGCTATTAAAATGGTTGTGATGTGGTATGATGGGGTGGTATCCTCCTTTGAATGAATTGAGTGACTCGACTTGGCACATGTTCACGCATGTAGTTGAAACAAATCAACATAGCCTTCATGATATTTATGTTCATGGTAGATTATATCCTACTCATGCTTGTACTCCGTGTGAATTAATTTTAATGCATGTTTATGACTGTTGTCGCTCTCTTAGTTGGTCGCTTCCCAATCTTTTGCTAGCCTTCACTTGTACTAAGCAGGAATACTGCTTGTGCATCCAATCCTTTAAACCCCAAAAGTTATTCCATATGAGTCCACCATACCTTCCTATATGCGGTATCTACCTGCCGTTCCAAGTAAATTTGTATGTGCCAAACTCCAAACCTTCAAATGAAATTCTGTTTTGTATGCTCGAGCAGCTCATGTTACAACTAGGGCTGCCTTTATCTTCCATGCTAGGTGGGTTATTCTCACGAGGAGTGGACTCTGCTCCTCATTCACGATAAAGGGCCGATAACCGGGATGCCCAGTCCCATGATCCAAAAAGATCAAAGCAAATCAAAATAATTAAACAAAACTCCCCCTGGGACCTGTTGATTGTTGGAGGCACTCGTTGTTTCGGGCAAGCCATGGATTGATGCTTGTTGGTGGAGGGGGAGTATAAACTTTACCATTCTATTTGGGAACTGCCTATAATGCATGTAGTATGGAAGATACAGCCATCTCATAGTTGTTGTGTTAACAGCAAAAGTATGCCGCTCAAAATGTTATTCAATCTCTATTTTAAAATCGAGCTTTGGCACCTCTACAAATCCCTCCTTTCCTTTGCGAAGGGCTTATCTATTTACTTTTATGTTGAGTCATCACCCTTCTTATTAAAAAAAGCACCCGCTGGAGAGCACACTGTCATTTGCATTCATTATTATTGGTTTATATTGGGTATGACTTGACTGGATCTCTTTTACCATGAATTACAATGTCTAGTCAGTCCTTGATCTTTAAAGGTGCTCTTCATTTATGTTTTGCGGTCTCAGAAAGGGCTAGCGAGATACCATCTTGTTATATCATATTATGATTGTTTTGAAAAAGTGTTGTCATCCGAGATTTATTATTATGACTCGCTAGTTGATTAGGCCATTGATATGAGTAATCATGAGACCTGAGAATTATTGCAAATGTGGTTAGTTATAATCTTCGCTGAAAACTTGAATGTTGACTTGATATATTTACAAAAACAAGAGCAAACATAGTTTGTAAAAGTTTTTCTTTTTCTCTTTCAGTTTGTCAATTGAATAGCTTGAGGATAAGCAAGGGTTTAAGCTTGGGGGAGTTGATACGTCTCCATCGTATCTACTTTTCCAAACACTTTTGCCCTTGTTTTGGACTCTAACTTGTATGATTTGAATGGAACTAACACGGACTGACGCTGTCTTCAGCAGAATTGCCATGATGTTGTTTTATGTGCAGAAAACAAAAGTTCTCGGAATGACCTAAAACTCCACGGAACATCTTAGAAAAAATAATAAAAAATCCTCGCCAAAGATGAAGACCAGGGGGCCCACACCCTGTCCATGAGGGTGGAGGGCGCGCTCCCTCCCCCTGGGCGCGCCCCCCTACCTCGTGGGCCCCTTGGAGACCCTCCAACGCCAACTCCAACTCTATATATTGGCTTTCGGAGAGAAAAAAATAGGAGAGAAGAAATAATTGCGTTTTACGATACGGAGCCGCTGCCAAGCCCTAATCTCTCTTGGGAGGGCTGATCTAGAGTCCGTTCGGGGCTCCGGAGAGGGGGATTCGTCGCCGTCGTCATCATCAACCATCCTCCATCACCAATTTCATGATGCTCACCTCCATGCGTGAGTAATTCCATCGTAGGCTTGCTGGACGGTGATCGGTTGGATGAGATTTATCATGTAATCGAGTTAGTTTTGTTAGGATTTGATCCCTAGTATCCACTATGTTCTGAGATTGATGTTGCTATGACTTCGCTATGCTTAATGCTTGTCACTAGGGCCCGAGTGCCATGATTTCAGATCTGAACCTATTATGTTTTCATGAATATATGTGTGTTCTTGATCCTATCTTGCAAGTCTATAGTCACCTATTATGTGTTATGATCCGACAACCCCGAAGTGACAATAATCGGGATACTTCTCGGTGATGACCATAGTTTGTGGAGTTCATGTATTCACTATGTGCTAATGCTTTGTTCCGGTTCTCTATTAAAAGGAGGCCTTAATATCCCTTAGTTTCCATTAGGACCCCGCCGCCACGGGAGGGTAGGACAAAAGATGTCATGCAAGTTCTTTTCCATAAGCACGTATGACTATTTACGGAATACATGCCTACATTACATTGATGAATTGGAGCTAGTTCTGTGTCACCCTATGTTATGACTATTACACGATGAACCGCATCCAGCATAATTATCCATCACTGATCCATTGCCTACGAGCTTTCCATATACTGGTTTATGCTTATTTACTTTTCTGTTGCTACTGTTACAATCACTACAAAACACCAAAAATATTACTTTGCTTCCTTTACTTTTGTTACTGTTACCACCACTATCATATTACTTTGCTACTAAACACTTTGCTGCAGATACTAAGTTATCCAGGTGTGGTTGAATTGACAACTCAACTGCTAATACTTGAGAATATTCTTTGGCTCCCCTTGTGTCGAATCAATAAATTTGGGTTGAATACTCTACCCTCGAAAACTGTTGCGAGCCCCTATACTTGTGGGTTATCAGCTCCATCACCCTAGGCCCTTCCACCGCTGGCATGTGGTGGCTGGACGGAGCGACGGCCTACAGGCCCTGCTGGTCGCGGCTCATCTTTGTTAGCGATGCCGACGAGGCTCCGGACAGTGGCTCTCCAGTCGTCGAGCCTCTCCGCAGCGGGAGGAAAGTCGAGGAGCAGTTCGTGCGTGCCAGAGCTTCTGCTGGTGTGGGTGGCGGCGAAAGCTGCGTGGACCGCGACGCGCTTCGACTCTTAACTATGTTAGAAGGAGCTCTGTCACGGCCCTACGGCTGCCCACCATTTTCACCAGCACCTCGGCGTGTATGCTGGCCTTCCCCGTCCTGTGAAGGATGCGCGAGACTCTTCCCAGGGCGGCGCCCAGGGTCACCAGCGTGATGACGCTGCTCATCACGCACAACTTGGGAAGAGCGCACCATGGGCGCCAGTGTTCGTGTCTTGGAGGCCGCCGCGCTGCCGCTAGGTGGCATGGCGACGCCCCTGGAGGTCCCCGCGCCGCCTGCGGGGGGCCCAACTCCGCCTCTGGAATCCGCGGTGTTCGGCCCATCTTCTGGCGCACGAACGACACCGCTCGCCGGATCCGGACTGCCAGGGCGATGTGGGTGTTCGCGGGCCGCGCCTCGGTTTCTTTCTGCGACTGGCCCGCTATTGGCCTGGACCGGCACGGGCAGTCCGGCTCCAGATGAACCGATCGCCGTGGTCATCTTCCTCTTAGGAGCCATGGCGACAAAGAGCTACTGGACCAGCTGCTAGACCAGATTCGCACGACTGCGCCCCCTACCTGGCGCGCCAAAGATGTCGGTGGGAACGACACCTATGGGATCACAAGAATCCCTACTTTGGTCGGCGGGCGCGGCGTCGCGTGAAGAGCGGGTCTAGGAGCTAGCAAAAAGGTCGTTTACCCAGGTTCGGGCCGCGGGGATCGCGTAATACCCTAGTCCTACTTTGGTGTGTATATCAGTGATCTTGAACTAGCTATCGAGCATGATTTGCCGAAAAAGTCGAATCCCTCTCCAGTACGCCTTGGGCCTCCTTTTATAGTCGAAGGAGGCGCTACAGTGGCACACAGGAGGTGGAAAGGGGTACAGTGCACAAGCTTATCGCTTGCTATTACGGGGCAAAACACATTGAATGCGCCCCTGAGGTGTCCCTCTTGCTTTATCGCCGCCTCGCCCTGCTTCGACACGCGCCCGGGCCAGCGAGGTGGTCAGCACCATGTAGGCTGGCAGGCTGCTGAGGTGGCGGGGTTGCGGCATCTTCATGAAGATCTGCATGCCACCACGTAGGTGCTTGCTGAGTTGGCCTCGGGATCGTGCATCGCCACGCAGGTGCCCGCCTGGCTAGCTGGGCTGGCAGCTGCATTGGAACGGTGGTGGAGTCTTGACGTGCGCGGGCCTGGCCGCGGCCCCGTTGATGTCCTCGGCAAGGGTCTTGCCGGGGGCCCTGGCAAGGGTCTTGCCGCGGCACCGCGGTCGTCCCCGCAAGGATGTTACCGGGGGTCTCGTCCACTGGTCCTCATCTGATATTGTGTATTGATGATCTTCACAAAGATCTGAATGCCATCATGGAGGCGCCTCCCGAGCCTTGGTTCCAATGTGGTTGTTGGTATTGGAAGCCTGGAGCTTGAGGATGGTGTGCTCCGTCCGGGTTGGGCAAGCTGCTCCGGCAAGGTCCTTGCCGGGGCCGTGGAGGCCGCCATGGCAAGGGTCTTGCCGGGGGAACCCACCTCGCCCTGTTGCTCTCTGTGTCCCTGTCTTGGCGCTGCTTTGACCGTCTTGTGGCCTCGGCCTCCTTCCCTTGTCTTGCCAAGTGTGGCCTTGGGCATGGCTCTGACTTCCCGTGCACAGGTAGAGGGGTACAAAGTAGAACCCCTACTTATGTACACCGACACGGTCTGAACTTGATCTCACACAACTTGATCAAGAGGCTACAGATCCCTGATGAAGATCTTGAGGAAAATGGTATGTTCCAAGGGATCAATCCAGGGAGAAGTCAGCCCAAGGGAAAGGTCAGGCTACCAGTTACATTTGGTGGTGTCCTAAACTACAGGACAAAGAAGATCATTTTTGATGTTGTCGAGATCCCGTTGCCATATAATGGGATCCTTGGTCGTCCAACACTAGAAAAGTTCATGGCGGCGTCACACAACGCGTACAACAAGCTGAAGATGCCCAACCCAATGAGCATTATCACCATCAGCTGTGATGAGAGGGATGCGCTCATTCGTGCCGATCAACTCTACCGAGAGGCTATTGCAGCATCCGCCGCCAAGATACTTGCTCCTGCCACCGAGAAGAAGACCGGCAAGGCCTCGGCCACCGGCAAGACTCCTGGCTCCGGCAAGGGCTCCTGCACCCACTCCGGCAAACGCGCCTCTTCAGAGTGCTGCATTCCCACCGAGGACGTGCCAGAGAGCTCCACCGGCAAGAGCAAGAGATCCAAGGCGGCCCCACTGGAAACCAAGAAGGTACCCGTCAAGGGGGATGGCATGGGCGGAGCTTTTACCATAAGCTCCACCCTTGACAGCAAATAGAAAAGCATGCTTGATACGTCCATTTTGCATCATGCTTTTATATCGATATTTATTGCATTAAGGGTTGTTATTACATGTTATGTCACAATACTTATGCCTATTCTCTCTTATTTTACAAGTTTTATATGAAGAGGGAGAATGCCGGCAACTGGAATTCTGGGATGGAAAAGGAGCAAATGTTAGAGACCTTTTCTGCACAACTCCAAAAGCCCTATAACTCCACGAAAGTTATTTTTGGAATTAATAAAAAAAATGGGCGAAGAAAGTACCAGAGGGGGCCCACACCCCGGCCACGAGGGTGGGGGCGCGCCCTACCCCCCCTGGGCACGCCCCCTGCCTCATGGGCCCCCTGGCAGCCCTCCAGTGACCATCTTCTGCTATATGAAGTCTTTTACACTGGAAAAATGATAAGCAAGCTTTTGGGACGAAACACCGCCGCCACAAGGCGAAACCAATCTAGGGCTCCGACGGAGCTGTTCTGCCGGGGAAACATCCCTCCGGGAGGGGGGAAATCATCACCATCGTCATCACCATCGATCCTCTCATCGGGAGGGGGTCAATCTCCATCAACACCTTCACCAGCACCATCTCCTCTCAAACCCTAGTTCATCTCTTGTATTCAATCTTTGTCTCAAAACCTCAGATTGGTACCTGTGGGTAGCTAGTAGTGTTGATTACTCCTTGTAGTTGATGCTAGTTGGTTTATTCAGTGGAAGATCATATGTTCAGATCCTATATGCATATTAATACCCCTCTGATTATGAACATGAATAGGATTTGTGAGTAGTTACGTTTGTTCCTGAGGACATGGGAGAAGTCTTGCTATAAGTAGTCATGTGAATTTGGTATTCGTTCGATATTTTGATGAGATGTATGTTGTCTCTCCTCGAGTGGTGTTATGTGAACATCGACTACATGACACTTCACCATTGTTTGGGCCTAGAGGAAGGCATTGGGAAGTAATAAGTATATGATGGGTTGCTAGAGTGACAGAAGCTTAAACCCTAGTTTATGCGTTGCTTCGTAAGGAGCTGATTTGGATCCATATGTTTCATGCTATGGTTATGTTTACCTTAATACTTCTTTGGTAGTTGCGGATGCTTGCAATAGGGGTTAATCATAAGTGGGATTCTTGTCCAAGAAAGGGCAGTACCCAAGCACTGGTCCACCCACATATCAAATTATCAAAGTAACGAACGTGAATCATCTGAGCGTGATGAAAACTAGCTTGACGATAATTCCCATGTGTCCTCGGGAGCGTTTATCTTCATATAAGAATTTGTCCAGACTTGTCCTTTGCTACAAAAAGGATTGGGCCACCTTGCTGCACTTTATTAACTTTCATTACTTGTTGCCCATTATGAATTACCTTATCACAAACTATTTGTTACCGATAATTTTAGTGCTTGCAGAGAATACCTTACTGAAATACGCTTGTCATTTCCTTCTACTTCTCGTTGGGTGACACTCTTACTTATCAAAAGGACTATGATAGATGTAAGTGGAACTTGTTAAGGAAAAATTTATATAGTGTGCTGAAATTCACTGTCACTTGTTACTATGGAACATAGTCCTTTGAGAGGCTTGTTTGGGTTATCTTCACCCCGACCAGTAGAGCAAAGAGTTGCTCCTCAACCTACTGAACCTACTAAAAATGTTTACTTTGAAATTCCTTCGGGTATGATAGAAAAAATGCTAGCTAATCCTTTTACAGGAGATGGAACATTGCATCCCGATTTGCACCTAATCTATGTGGATGAAGTTTGTGGATTATTTAAGCTTGCAGGTGATGACCCACAAGTGTAGGGGATATATCGTAGTCCTTTTGGTAAGTAAGAGTGTCGAACCCAACGAGGAGCAGAAGGAAATGACAAGCGGTTTTTAGTAAGGTATTCTTTGCAAGCACTGAAATTATCGATAACAGATAGTTTTGTGATAAGGTAATTTGTAACGGGTAACAAGCAATGAAAGTAAATAAGGTGGAGCAAGGTGCCCCGATCCTTTTTGTAGCAAAGGACAAGCCTGGACAAATTCTTATATAGAGGAAAGCGCTCCCGAGGACACATGGGAATTATCGTCAAGCTAGTTTTCATCACGCTCATATGATTCACGTTCGTTACTTTGATAATTTGATATGTGGGTGGACAGGTGCGTGGGTACTTCCCTTTCTTGGACAAGCATCCCACATATGATTAACCCCTATTGCAAGCATCCGCAACTACAAAAGAAGTATTAAGGTAAACCTAACCATAGCATGAAACATATGGATCCAAATCAGCCCCTTACGAAGAAATGCATAAACTAGGGTTTAAGCTTCTATCACTCTAGCAACACATCATCTACTTATTACTTCCCAATGCCTTCCTCTAGGCCCAAATAATGGTGAAGTGTCATGTAGTCGACGTTCACATAACACCACTAGAGGAGAGACAACATACATCTCATCAAAATATCGAACAGAAACCAAATTCACATGACTGCTAATAGCAAGACTTATCCCATGTCCTCAGGAACAAACGTAACTACTCACAAAGCATATTCATGTTCATAATCAGAGGGGTATTAATATGCATTAAGGATCTGAACATATGATCTTCCACCAAATAAACCAACTAGCATCAATTACAATGAGTAATCAACACTACTAGCAACCCACAGGTACCAATATGAGGTTTTGGTACAAAGATTGGATACAAGAGATGAACTAGGGTTTGAGAGGAGATGGTGCTGGTGAAGATGTTGATGGAGATTGACCCCCTCCCGATGAGAGGATCATTGGTGATGACGATGTTGATGATTTCCCCCGCCCGGAGGGAAGTTTCCCCGGCAGAACAGCTCCACTGGAGCCCTAGATTGGTTCCGCCATGGTTCCGCCTCGAGGGGCGGAGTTTCGTCCCGTAAGCTTACTTATGATTTTTTTTAAGGTAAAAGACTTCATATAGCAGAAGATGGACACCGGAGGGCTGCCAGGGGGCCCACAAGGCATGGGGAGCGCCCTGTAAGGGTGGGCGCGCCCCCCACCCTCGTGGCCAGGGTGTGGGCCCCCTCTGGTACATCTTCCGCTCAATAATTATCATTAATTCCAAAAATGACTTTCGTGGAGTTTCAAGACTTTTGGAGCTGTGCAGAATAGGTCTCCAATATTTGCTCCTTTTCTAGCCCAGAATCCCAGCTGCCGGCATTCTCCCTCTTCATGTAAACCTTTTAAAATAAGAGAGAATAGCCATAAGTATTGTGACATAACGTGTAGTAACCGCCCATGATGCAATAAATATCGATATAAAAGCATGATGCAAAATGGATGTATCAACTCCCCCAAGCTTAGACCTCACTTGTCTTCAAGCGGAAGCCGATATCGAAAAATATGTCTACAGGTTTAGAGATAGAGGTGTCGATAAAATAAAATACGAACATGAGGGCATCGTGATCATTCTTATAACAGCAACATATATATATATATATATATATATATATATATATATTGTCATATGATTTCTTATGCTAAAGTAACAATCTATTCACTATGTCAATCAGAAACTTCATTGAAAACTAACAAACTACGATCTCGGTCATTGAAGCAATTGCAATTTATCATAACATCGAAAAGAGTCAATATAAGAGCTTTTCAGCAAGTCCACATACTCAACTATCACTTAGTCTTTCACAATTCTTAACACTCACACAATACTTATGGGTATGGAGTTTTAATCAGACACAGAGAAAGATAGGGGCTTATAGTGTTGCCTCCCAACCTTTTACCTCAAGGGTAGTGTCAACAATAATAGTTCATGCTAACTTACATCCAATTGGATATATATATCAGGATCTTTCCAACACAATGTGCTTGCCAAAAGATAAAATGTAAAAAGGAAAGGTAAAGATCACCATGACTCTTGCATAATGTATAAGACAAGAATAAAAGATAGGCCCTTGGCGGAGGGAAGCAGCGGTTGTCATGTGCTTTTATGGTTGGATGCACGAAATCTTAATGCAAAAGAATGTCACTTTATATTGCCACTTGTGATATGGACCTTTATTATGCAGTCTGTCTCTTTTATTGCTTCCATATCACAAGATTGTATAAAGCTTATTTTCTCCACACTAATAAGTCATACATATTTAGAGAGCAATTTTTATTGCATACAACAATGACAACTTACTTGAAGGATCTTACTCAATCCATAGGTAGGTATGGTGGGCTCTCATGGCAAAACTAGGTTTAAGGATATTTGGAAGCACAAGTAGTATCTCTACTTGGTGCAAAGAATTTGGCTAGCAGGAGGGGGAAAGGCAAGCTCAACATATGTTTTGTCATATGATTTCTTATGCTAAAGTAACAGTCTACTCACGATGTCAAGTATGAATCAAACTTCATTGAGAACTAACATACTATAATCTCAGTCACTGAAGCAATTGCAATTTATCATAACATCGGAAAGAGTCAATATAAGAGCTTCTCAGCAAGTCCACATACTCAACTATCATAGAGTCTTTCACAATTGCTAACACTCACGCAATACTTATGGTTATGAAGTTTTAATTGAACACAGAGAAAGATAGGGGCTTATAGTGTAGCCTCCCAACGTTTTACCTCAAGGGTAATGTCAACAATTATAGTTCATGCTAACTTACATCCAATTGGATATATATATCAGGATCTTTCCAACTCGAGGTGCTTGCCAAAGGATACAATGTAAAAAGGAAAGGTGAAGATCACCATGACTCTTGCATAAGACAGAAAGTAAAAGATAGGCCCTTCACAGAGGGAAGCAGAGGTTCTCATGTGCTTTTATGATTGGATGCACTAAATCTTAATGAAAAAGAATGTCACTTTATATTGCCACTTGTGATATGAACCTTTATTATGCAGTCCATCGCTTTTTTTACTTCCATATCACAAGATTGTATAAAGATTATTTTTTCCACACTAATAAGTCATACATATTTAGAGAGCAATTTTTTATTGCATGCAACATGAAAACTTACTTGAAGGATCTTACTCAATCCATAGGTAGGTATGGTGGACTCTCATGTTAAAACTGGGTTTTAGGATATTTGGAAGTACAAGTAGTATCTCTACTTGGTGCAAGGAATTTGGCTAGCATGAGGGGGAAAGGCAAGCTCAACATGTTGGATGATCCATGACTCTTACGGGCATCCTTGAAGAGAGTAGGCCAATAAAAACCGGATTGCAATACCTTATGTGCAGTTCTATCTCCAGTGTGGTGTCCTCCATATGCCTCGGAGTGACACCTGTGTAGGATATGTTCCTGTTCATGCTCAGGTACACAACGTCTAATATCACCATCTACTCCTTCTTTATAAAGGTGTGGGTCATCCCAGAAGTAATGTGTTAAATCATAGAAGAACTTTTTCTTTTGCTGGTATGTGAAACTAGGTGGTATAAATTTAGCAACAATATAATTAGCATAATCAGCATACCATGGAGCAGTACGAGAAGCATTTATGACAGCTAATTGTTCATCAGGAAAGCTATCATCAATAGGTACCGGGTCATCAAGAATATTCTCTAACCTAGACAAGTTGTCTGCAACGGGGTTCTCAGCTCCCTTTCTATCAATAATATGCAAATCAAATTATTGTAGCGAGAGAACCCATCTAATAAGTCTAGGTTTAGCATCTTTCTTTTCCATAAGATATTTAATAGCAGCATGATCAGTGTGAATAGTTACTTTGGAATCAACAATATAAGGTCTAAACTTAGCACATGCAAACACAACTGCTAAGAATTCTTTTTCAGTAGTAGCATAATTTCTTTGGGCAGTGTCTAGAGTTTTACTAGCATATTGAATAACATTTAATTTCTTATCAACTCTTTGTCCTAGAACAGAACCTACAACATAATCATTAGCATCACACATAATCTCAAAGGGTAAATTCCAATCAGGTGGCTGAACAATAGGTGCAGAAATCAAATCTTTCGTAAGTATTTCAAATGCTTCTACACAATCATCATCAAAGACAAAAGGAATATCTTTTTGTAATAGATTAGTAAGAGGCCTAGAGATTTTAGACAAATCCTTAATGAACCTCCTATAAAAACCGGCATGACCAAGGAAGCTTCTTATACCTTTGATGTCCTTGGGACACGACATATTTTCAATTGCGTCAACTTTAGCTTTATCGACTTCAATACCTCTTTCAGAAATTTTATGCCCCAAGACAATGCCTTCATTAACCATAAAGTGGCCATTCTCCCAATTCAAAACAAGACTAGTATCTTCGCATCTTTGCAAAACTCGTTCAAGGTTGCTCAAACAATCATCAAAATAGGATCCATAAATGGAGAAATCATCCATGAATACCTCACAAATCTTTTCAAAAAAAGTCAGAGAATATAGCCATCATGCATCTTTGAAAGGTAGCAGGTGCATTACATAAACCAAAAGGCATACGTCTATAAGCAAAAGTACTGAAAGGGCAAGTAAAAGTTGTCTTTTCTTGATCCTCTACTGACACAGGTATTTGAGAGAAACCAGAGTAACCATCTACAAAGCAAAAATGTGTATGTTTGGATAGTCTTTCTAGCATTTGATAAATACAAGGTAAAGGGTAATGATCCTTTTTAGTAGCTTTATTTAACTTACGGAAATCAATTACCATCCTATAACTTGTAATAATTCTTTGCGGGATCAATTCATCTTTATCATTAGGAACGATAGTGACACCTCCATCCTTTGGGACACAATGGACATGACTTACCCACTAACTATCAGCAACGGGATAAGTTATACCTGCCTCAAGGAGCTTTAGTATTTCCTTTCTTACCACTTCTTTCATCTTAGGATTTAACCGTCGTTGGTGATCAATAACTGGTTTGGCATCTTCCTCCAACTTTATTTTGTGTTGGCATAGAGTGGGACTAATGCCCTTAAGATCATCAAGAGTATATCCAATAGCAGCATGGTGCTTCTTTAGAGTTTTCAATAATCTCTCCTCTTCCTACTCTGAAAGGTTAGCACTAATAATAACAGGATATATCTTCTTTTCATCAAGATAAGCATATTTAAGAGTATCGGGTAATGGTTTAAGGTCAAACATGGGATCACCCTTAGGTGGTGGAGGATCCCCTAAGATTTCAATCGGCAAGTTGTGTTTCAAACTAGGTCCATGTTTAAAGAATACTTCATCTATTTCCCTTCTTTCATTCATAAACATATCATTTTCATGGTCTAGCAAATATTGTTCTAATGGATCATTAGGAGGCACGGCAATAGAAGCAAGACCAATAATTTCATCCTTACTAGGCAATTCTTTATCATGGGGTTGTCTATGAAATTTAGCAAAATTAAATTCATGAGACATATCCCCTAAGCCAATCGTAACAACATCCTTTTCGCAGTCTATCTTAGCATTAACAGTGTTCAAGAAGGGTCTACCAAATATAATGGGACAAAAGCCATATTGTGGGGAACCAAGAACAAGAAAATCAGCAGGATATTTAACTGTCCCACACAAGACTTCAACATCTCTAACAATCCCAATTGGTGAAATAGTATCTCTATTGGCAAACTTAATAGTAACATCAATACCTTCTATTTCAGCGGGTGCGGTATCATGCATAATTTCTTCATATGAGGAATGAGTTATTGCACTTTCACTAGCACCCATATCACATAAGCCATGATATCAATGATCTCCTATTTTAACAGAAATAACAGGCATGCCTACAACAGGTCTATGTTTATGTTTATTATCCGGTCAAGCAATTCTAGCAGCTTCATCACAGAAGTAAATAACATGCCCATCAATATTATCAGCCAAGAGATCTTTAACCATAGCAATACTAGGTTCAACCTTAATTTGCTCAGGTGGTGTATATGTTCTAGTATTACTCTTATGAACCACAGTTGAAGCTTTAGCATGATCCTTTATCCTAACAAGGAAAGGTGGTTTCTCAACATAAGTAGTAGGAACAATAGGATCATTATAAGTGATAGTCTTTTCTTCAACTTCAATAGGTGGATCTACTTTTACTTCAGTGGGAGGATTATATTTAAACCACTTCTCCTTAGGGAGGTCAACATGAGTAGCAAACAATTCACAGAAAGAAGCTACTATCTCAGAGTCAAGTCCACATTTAGTGCTAAATCCACGAAAAGCATTGGTATCCATAAAAGATTTAACACAATAAAACTTAGGTGTCATACCTAACTCCTTACCTTCGTCGGGATCCCAATCTTCAGTGTTGTGTTTAATTATTTCCAATAAATCCCATCTGAATTCAACAGTCTTCATCATAAAATAACCAACACAAGAAGTATCGAGCATGGAGCGATTATTGAGAGAAAGCCGAGCATAAAAGTTTTAAATAATCATTTCTCTTGAGAGCTCATGATTGGGACATGAATATAACATTGACTTAAGCCTCCCCCAAGCTTGAACGATGCTTTCTCCTTCGCGAGGCCAAAAATTATATATATATAATTACGATCACGATGAACAAGATGCATAGGGTAAAACTTCTGGTGAAATTCCAATTTCAATCGTTTGTAGTCCCATGATCCCGTATCATCACATAGCCTATACCATGTCAATGCATCTCCCTTCAAATGTAAAGGGCAGACCTTCTTCTTGACAACATCATCGGGCATACCTGCAAGCTTAAATAATCCACAAACTTCATCCACATAGATAAGGTGTAAATCAGGATGCAATGTTCCATCTCCTGTAAAGGGATTGGCTAGTAGTTTCTCTACCATGCTCGAAGGAATTTCAAAGTAAACATTTTCAGTAGGTTCAGTAGGTTGAGGAGCAGCTCTTTGCTCTACTAGTCAGGGTGAAGATACCCCAAACAAGCCCCTCAAAGGATTAGTTTCCATAGTAACAAGTGACAGTAAATTTCAGCACACTATAAATGTTTCCTTTCCAAGTTCCACTTACCAAAGGCGCTTCACTCCCCGGCAACAGCGCCAGAAAAGAGTCTTGATGACCTACAAGTGTAGTGGATCTATCGTAGTCCTTTCGATAAGTAAGAGTGTCGAACCCAACGAGGAGCAGAAGGAAATGACAAGCGGTTTTCAGTAAGGTATTCTCTGCAAGCACTGAAATTATCGGTAACAGATAGTTTTGTGATATGGTAATTTGTAACGGGTAACAAGTAATGAAAGTAAATAAGGTGCAGAAAGGTGGCCCAATCCCTTTTGTAGCAAAGGACAAGCCTGGACAAATTCTTATATAGAGAAAAGTGCTCCCAAGGACACATGGGAATTATCATCAAGCTAGTTTTCATCACGCTCATATGGTTCACGATCGTTACTTTGATAATTTGATATGTGGGTGGACCGGTGCTTGGGTACCGCCCTTTCTTGGACAAGCATCCCACTTATGATTAACCCCTATTGCAAGCATCCACAACTACAAAAGAAGTATTAAGGTAAACCTAACCATAGCACGAAACATATGGATCCAAATCAGCCCCTTATGAAGTAACGCATAAACTAGGGTTTAAGCTTCTGTCACTCTAGCAACCCATCATCTACTTATTACTTCCCAATGCCTTCCTCTAGGCCCAAATAATGGTGAAGTGTCATGTAGTCGACATTCACATAACACCACTAGAGGAGAGACAACATACATCTCACCAAAATATCGAACGAATACCAAATTCACATGACTACTAATAGCAAGACTTCTCCCATGTCCTCAAGAACAAACGTAACTACTCACAAAGCATATTTATGTTCATAACTAGAGGGGTATTAATATGCATTAAGGATCTGAACATATGATCTTCCACAAAATAAACCAACTAGCATCAACTACAAGGAGTAATCAACACTACTAGCAACCCATAGGTACCAATCTGAGGTTTTGGTACAAAGATTGGATACAAGAGATGAACTAGGGTTTGCAAGGAGATGGTGCTAGTGAAGATGTTGATGGAGATTGACCCCCTCCCAATGAGAGGATCGTTGGTGATGACGATGGTGATGATTTCCCCCTCCCGGAGGGAAGTTTCCCCGGCAGAACAGCTCCGCCGGAGCCCTAGATTGGTTCCACCTCGTGGCGGCGGAGTTTCGTCCCGTAAGCTTGCTTATGATTATTTTTTCCAGGGTAAAACCCTTCATATAGTAGAAGATGGCCACGGGAGGGCTACTAGGGGGCCCATGAGGCAGGGGGCGCGCCCAGGGGGGTAGGGCGCGCCCCCACCCTCGTGGATGGTGGGTGGCCTCCCTCGGGCATTTCTTCTGCTCAATATTTTTTATTAATTCCAAAAATGACTTTCGTGGAGTTCCAGGAATTTTGGAGCTGTGCAGAATAGGTCTCCAATATTTGCTCCTTTTCCAGCCCGGAATACCAGATGCCGGCATTCTCCCTCTTCATGTTAACCTTGTAAAATAAGAGACAATAGCCATAAGTATTGTGACATAACATGTAATAACAGCCCATGATGCAATAAATATCAATATAGAAGCATGATGCAAAATGGACGTATCAGCAGGTATGCCCGATGATGTTGTCAAGAAGAAGGTCTTCCCTTTATCTTTGAAGTGAGAGGCATTGACATGGTTTAGGCTATGTGATGATATGGGATCATGGAACTAAAACCGATTGAAATTGGAATTTCATCAGAAGTTTTATCCTATGCATCTTTTTCATCGTGATCGTAATTATATAAATAATTTTTGGCCTCGCGAAGGAGAAAGCATCACTCAAGCTTGGGGGAGGCTTAAGTCAATGTTATATTCATGCCCCAATGATGAGCTCTCAAGAGAAATGATTATTCAAAAAAATTATGCTCGGATTTCTCTCAACAATCGCTCCATGCTCGATACTTCTTGTACTGGTTCTTTTATGATGAAGACTATTGAATTATGCTACCTCTTGAGCACTGTGTTGGTTTTCCCTTGAAGAGGAAACGGTGATGCAGCAAAGTAGTGTAAGTATTTCCCTCAATTTTTGAGAACCAAGGTATCAATCCAGTAGGAGGCTTCATGCAAGTCCCTCGTACCTACACAAACAAACAAGAACCTCGCAACCAACGCGATAAAGGGGTTGTCAATCCCTTCACGGCAAGTTGCGAAAGTGAGATCTGATAGAGATAATAAGATAAGATAAATATTTTTGGTATTTTTATGATATAGATTGAAAAGTAAAGATTGCAAATAAAGATAGACCAGAATCTTATATGATAAAAGATAGACCCGGGGGCCATAGGTTTCACTAGTGGCTTCTCTCAAGATGGCATAAGTATTATGGTGGGTGAACAAATTACTGTCGAGCAATTGATAGAAAAGTGCATAGTTATGAGAATATCTAGGCATGATCATGTATATAGGCATCACGTCTGCGACAACTAGACCGAAACGATTCTACATCTACTATTATTACTCCACACATCGACCGCTATCCAGCATGCATCTAGAGTATTAAGTTGATAAGATCAGAGTAACGCATTAGGCAAGATGACATGATGTAGAGGGATAAAGTCAAGCAATATGATATAAACCCCATGTTTTTATCCTAGCTGGCAACAATACAATACGTGCCTTGTTGCCCCTGCTGACACTGGGAAAGGACACTGCAAGATTGAACCCAAAGCTAAGCACTTCTCCCATTGCAAGAAAGATCAATCTAGTAGGCCAAACCAAACTGATAATTCGAAGAGACTTGCAAAGATAACCAATCATACATAAAACAATTCAGAGGAGATTCAAATATTTCTCATAGATAAACTTGATCATAAACCCACAATTCATCGGATCTCGACAAACACACCGCAAAAAGAGTTACATTGAATAGATCTCCAAGAAGATCGAGGAGAACTTTGTATTGAGATTCAAAGAGATAGAAGAAGTCATCTAGCTAATAACTATGGACCCAAAGGTCTGTGGTAAACTACTCACAACTTATCGGAGAGGCTATGGTGTTGATGTAGAAGCCCTCCATGGTCGATTCCCCCCTCCGGCGGAGCGCCGGGGAAGGCTCCAAGATGGGATCTCGCGGATACAGAAGGTTGCGGCGGTGGAAATAGTTTTTCGTGGTGCTCTTGCATGTTTTCGGGGTACATAGATATAAATAGGCGAAGGAGGTAGGTCAGGGGAGCCACGAGGGTGGGGGCGCACCTACCCCCCTAGGGAGCGCCCTCCTGCCTCGTGGCCGCCTCGGCTGCTTCTTGACGTCCACTCCAAGTCTCCTGGATTGCGTTTGTTCCAAAAAGATCGCTCCCGAAGGTTTCATTCCGTTTGGACTCCGTTTGATACTTCTTTTCTTCGAAACACTGAAATAGGCAAAAAACAGCAATTCGGGTTGGGCCTCCGGTTAGTAGGTTAGTCCCAAAAATGATATAAAAGTGTAGAGTAAAGCCCATAAACATCCAAAACGGGTAATATAATAGCATGGAACAATAAAAAATTATAGATACGTTGGAGACGTATCAAATTCAGATGGGATTTATTGGAAAGAACTAAACGCAACTCTGAAGATTGGGATCTCGACGAAGGTAAGGAGTTAGGTATGATGCCTAAGTTTGATTGTGTTAAATCTTTTATGGATACCGATGCTTTTCGGGAATTTAGCACTAAATATGGACTTGACTCTGAGATAGTAGCTTCTTTCTGTGAATCATTTGCTACTCATGTTGACCTCCCTAAGGATAAGTGGTTTAAATATAATCCTCCCATTGAAGTAAAGTAGTTGCACCAATTAAAGATGAAGAAAAGACTATCACTTATAATGATCCTATTGTTCCTACTACCTATATTGAGAAACCACCTTTCCCTGTTAGGATAAAGGATCATGCTAAAGCTTCAACTGTGGTTCGTAAGAGTAATACAAGAACACCTACACCACGTGAGTAAATTAAAGTTGAACCTAGTATTGCTATGGTTAAATATCTCTTGGTTGATGGTATTGATGGGCATGTTATTTACTTCTGCGATAAAGCTTCTAGAATTTCTAGACCCGATACTAGAAATAAACATAGACCTGTTATAGGCATGCCTGTTATTTCTTTTAAAATAGGAGATCACTGTTATCATGGCTTATGTGATATGGGTGCTAGTGTTAGTGCAATACCTCATTCCTTATACAAAGAAATTATGCATGATATTGCACCTGCTGAGATAGAAGAAATTGATGTTACAATTAAGCTTGCCAATAGAGATACTATTTCACCAGTTGGGATTGTTAGTGATGTTGAAGTCTTGTGTGGGAAAGTTAAATATCCTACTGATTTTCTTGTTCTTGGTTCCCCACAAGATGGCTTTTTATCCCATTATATTTGGTAGACCCTTCTTGAATACTATTAATGCTAAGATAGATTGTGAAAAGGATATTGTTATGATTGGTTTAACGGACATGTCTCATGAGTTTAATTTTGCTAAGTTTCGTAGACAACCCCATGATAAAGAATTGCCTAGTAAGGATGAAATTATTGGTCTTGCTTCTATCGCGTACCTCCTAATGATCCTTTAGAACAATATTTGCTAGACCATGAAAATGACATGTTTATGAATGAAAGAAGGGAGATAGATGAAGTATTCTTTAAACAGGGACCTATTTTGAAACACAACTTTCCTGTAGAAATCCTAGGGGATCCTCCACCACCCAAGGGTGATCCCGTGTTTGAGCTTAAACCATTACCTGATACTCATAAATATGCTTATCTTGATGAAAAGAAGATATATCATATTATTATTAGTGCTAACCTTTCAGAGCAGGAAGAGGAGAAATTGTTGAAAACTCTGAAGAAGCACCGTGTTGCTATTGGATATACTCTTGATGATCTTAAGGGCATCAGTCCCACTCTATGCCAACACAAAATAAAATTGGAGAAAGACGCCAAACCAGTTATTGATCACCAACGATGGTTAAATACTAAGATGAAAGAAGTGGTAAGAAAGTAAATACAAAAGCTCCTTGAGGCAGGTATAATTTATCCCATTGCTAATAGTCAGTGGGTAAGTCCTGTCCATTGTGTCCCTAAGAAGGGAGGTATTGTTGTCGTTCCTAATGATAAAGATGAATTGATCCCGCAAAGAATTGTTACAGGTTATAGGATGGTAATTGATTTCCGCAAATTAAATAAAGCTACTAAAAAGTATCATTACCCTTTGCCTTTTATTGATCAAATGCAAGAAAGATTGTCCAAACATACACATTTTTGCTTTCTAGATGGTTACTCTGGTTTCTCTCAAATACCTGTGTCAGCAAAGGATCAAGAAAATACCACTTTTACTTGCCCTTTCAGTACTTTTGCTTATAGACGTATGCCTTTTGGTTTATGTAATGCACCTGCTACCTTTCAAAGATGCATGATGGCTATATTCTCTGACTTTTGTGAAAAGATTGTTGAGGTTTTCATGGATGATTTCTCTGTTATGGATCTTCTTTTGATGATTGCTTGAGCAACCTTGATCGAGTTTTGCAGAGATGCGAAGATACTAGTCTTATCTTGAATAGGGAGAAGTGCCACTTTATGGTTAATGAAGGTATTATCTTGGGGGCATAAATTTTTGGAAAGAGGTATTGAAGTTGATAAAGCTAAAGTTGATCCTATTGAAAAGATGTCATGTCCCAAGGACATTAAAGGTATAAGAACTATCCTTGGTCATGCTGGTTTTTATAGGAGGTTCATTAAGGACTTCTCTAAAATTTCTAGGCCTTTGACTAATCTCTTACAAAAAAGATATTCCTTTTGTCTTCAATGATGATTGTGTAGAAGCATTTGAAATACTTAAGAAAGCTTTGATTTCTGCACCTATTGTTCAGCCACCTGATTGGAATTTACCCTTTAAAATTATGTGTGATGCTAGTGATTATGTTGTAGGTGTTGTTCTAGGACAAAGAATTGATAAGAAACTAAATGTTATTCAATATGCTAGTAAAACTCTAGACAATGCCCAGAGAAATTATGTTACTACTGGAAAAAATAGCAGTTGTATTTGCTTGTGATAAGTTTAGACCTTTATTGTTGATTCTAAAGTAACTGTTCACACTGATCATGCTGCTATTAAATATCTTATGGAAAAGAAAGATGCTAAACCTAGACTTATTAGATGGGTTCTCCTACTAAAAGAATTTGATTTGCATATTATTGATAGAAAGGGAGCTGAGAACCCCGTTGCAGACAACTTGTCTAGGTTAGAGAATGTTCTTGATGACCCACTACCTAGTGATGATAGCTTTCCTGATGAACAACTAGCTGTCATAAATGCTTCCCGTACTGCTCCATGGTATGCTGATTATGCTAATTACATTGTTGCTAAATTTATACCACCTAGTTTCACATACCATCAAAAGAAAAAGTTTTTCTGTGATTTAAGACATTACTTCTAGGATGACCCACACCTTTATAAAGAAGGAGTAGATGGTGTTACCAGACATTGTGTACCTGAGCAAGAGCAGGAACATATCCTACGGAAGCGTCACTCTGAGGCTTATGGAGGACACCACGCTGGAGATAGAACTGCACATAAGGTATTGAAATCCCGTTTTTATTGGCTTACTCTCTTCAAAGATGCCTGTAAGTTTGTCTTGTCTTGTGATGAATGTCAAAGAATTGGTAATATTAGTAGACATCAAGAAATGCCTATGAATTATTCTCTTTTTATTGAACCATTTGATGTTTGCGGCTTTGGTTATATGGGACCATTTCCTTCCTCTAATGGGTATACACATATTTTAGTTGTTGTTGATTACGTTACTAAGTGGGTAGAAGCTATTCCAACTAGTAGTGCTGATCATAACACCTCTATTAAGATGCTTAAAGAAGTTATTTTCCGAGGTTTGGAGTCCCTTGATATTTAATGACTGATGGTGGTTCACATTTTATTCATGGTGCTTTTCATAAAATGCTTGCTAAGTATGATGTTAATCACATAATTGCATCTCCATACCACCCACAGTCTAGTGGTCAAGTAGAATTGAGTAATAGAGAGCTTAAATTAATTTTGCAAAAGACTGTTAATAGATCTAGAAAGAATTGGTCCAAGAAACTTGATGATGCATTATGGGCCTATAGAACTGCATATAAAAACCCTATGGGTATGTCTCCATATAAAATGGTTTATGGAAAAGCATGTCACTTACCTCTCGAACTAGAACATTAGGCATATTGGGCCATTAAAGAGCTCAATTATGATTTCAAACTTGCCGGTGAGAAGAGGTTATTTGACATTAGCTCACTTGATGAATGGGGAACTCAAGCCTATGAGAATGCCAAACTGTTTAAAGAAAAAGTTAAAAGATGGCATGACAAAAGGATACAAAAGCATGACTTTAATGTAGGTGATTATGTTTTGCTATACAACTCTCGTTTAAGATTTTTTGCAGGAAAACTTCTCTCTAAATGGGAATGCCCTTACGTTATTGAGGAGGTCTACCATTTCGGTGCCATAAAAATCAACAGCTTTGAAGGCACAAGTCCGAAGGTGGTGAACGATCAAAGCATCAAACATTATATCTCAGGTAATCCCATAAATGTTGAAACCAATGTTATTGAAACCGTAACCCCGGAGGAATACATAAGGGGTACTTTCCAGAATGTTTCAGACTCTGAAAAGGAATAGGTATGTGGTACGGTAAGTAAACTGGCTCCAAAACAGTTCTAATAGCAATTTTTCTCTGTTTTGGAATATTTAAGAAAATAGGAAAATAAGTAGTCCGGGAAGGACACGAGGTGTCCACGAGGGTGGAGGGTGCGCCCCCTGCCTCTTGGGCACCTCGTGTGCTCTCTGGACTCTGTTTTCTTGCACGATACTTCTTTTACTCAGTAAAAATTCATTATATATTCTCCCGAAGGTTTTGACCACCGTATCACGCAAATATCCTCTGTCTTTGTTTCGAGCTGTTTTTCTGACAGATCTAGATCACCATGACGTCTTCAAGCGCCCCCAAGGACAAGTTTTTTGAGAAGGTCATCAACCCCTACCTCGCGGAGGTGTTGCAACACCCTGAAACCATTGAGATGCGTGAGGGGGTGCTGCACATCCGCGATGTTGAGGGACCAAGGAGGACCGAAAGCGTGGAGACAAGACACGAAGCAATGGAACAACATGTTTTCACGTGCCAAGGGATGGTGGAACACGGACTCAAAGCCAACCATATGATGATCGCGGAGTTCACCAACAACCACAAGCTGGATGCCAAGAACATTGGGGAGACCATCTTCAAGCTTCATGAGAAAATCAAGCACCTCCAAGCCCAGATCTATGACCTGCAAAACCAAAACTGTGAGTATGAATATAGATTCAAGAGGTTGAGTTTGGCTGCAGATTTGAGGATCCCGGAGACTCGATCATCCTTCTATGATGGTGAGCCTATGCCTTGGAAGACGGACGACAAGCCTACATCATCAACAACTCCATCATCACCACCTCCGAAGAAGGAGACATAATCACTTGGGTATGGGCACTCCCCTTGGCAACTGCCAAGCTTGGGGGGGTGCCCCCGGTATCGTATCACCATCACACTCCTATCTTTACCGTTTTACTTAGTTCGATCCTTTTAGTAATATCTTGATCTAGTAGAATAAAGTTTTAGTATGATTTAGTTTTGAGCTTTGCCTTATGATCCCTCTATGTAATTGAGTACGTGAGCTATATATAATAAAGATTAGCGTTGAGTCAAGGGCTTTGCTATCTTGCTATGATCTTGAGGGAATAAAAGAAGAATAAAAAGAAATAAAGAGATTGTATTGATCTTATGGAGAGTAATGACTTCACATATAAAGAGTATGATGAATAAAAGTTGTTGAGAGTTGACAAACATTGTTTTGGTCATCGTTGCAATTAATAGGAAGTAATAAAGAAATAGAGGTTCTCACATATAAATATACTATCTTGGACATCTTTTATGATTGTGAGCACTCATTAAAATATGACATGCTAAAAAGTTGATGTTGGACAAGGAAAAAAACGTAATGGGTTATGTTTTCTTATGTCCGAAATAAAGTATATTGTCATGGATCATCCAACATGTCGAGCTTGCCTTTCCCCCTCATGCTAGCCAAATTCTTTGCACCAAGTAGAGATACTACTTGTGCTTCCAAATATCCTTAAACCTAGTTTTGCCATGAGAGTCCACCATACCTACCTATGGATTGAGTAAGATCCTTCAAGTAAGTTGTCATTGTTGTATGCAATAAAAATTGCTCTCTAAATATGTATGACTTATTAGTGTGGAGAAAATAAGCTTTATACGATCTTGTGATATGGAAGCAATAAAAGTGACAGACTGCATAATAAAGGTCCATATCACAAGTGGCAATATAAAGTGACATTCTTTTGCATTAAGATTTCGTGCATCCAACCATAAAAGCACATGACAACCGCTGCTTCCCTCCGCGAAGGGCCTATCTTTTATTCTTGTCTTATACATTATGCAAGAGTCATGGTGATCTTTACCTTTCCTTTTTACATTTTATCTTTTGGCAAGCACATTGTGTTGGAAAGATCCTGATATATATATCCAATTGGGTGTAAGTTAGCATGAACTATTATTGTTGACACTACCCTTGAGGTAAAAGGTTGGGAGGCAACACTATAAGCCCCTATCTTTCTCTGTGTCCGATTAAAACTCCATACCCATAAGTATTGTGTGAGTGTTAAGAATTGTGAAAGACTAAGTGATAGTTGAGTTTGTGGACTTGCTGAAAAGCTCTTATATTGACTCTTTCCGATGTTATGATAAATTGCAATTGCTTCAATGACCGAGATCATAGTTTGTTAGTTTTCAATGAAGTTTCTGATTGACATTGTGAATAGATTGTTACTTTAGCATAAGAAATCATATGACAATATATATATATATATATATGTGTGTGTTGCTGTTATAAGAATGATCATGATGCCCTCATGTCCGTATTTTATTTTATCAACACCTCTATATCTAAACATGTGGACATATTTTTCGGTATTGGCTTCCGCTTGAGGACAAGCGAAGTCTAAGCTTGGGGGAGTTGATGCGTCCATTTTGCATCATGCTTTTATATCGATATTTATTGCATTATGGGTTGTTATTACACGTTATGTCATAATACTTATGCCTGTTCTCTCTTATTTTACAAGGTTTACATGAAGAGGGAGAATGCCGGCAGCTGGAATTCTGGGCTGGAAAAGGAGAAAATATTAGAGACCTATTCTGCACAACTCCAAAAGCCCTGAAACTCCACGAAAGTTATTTTTGGAATTAATAAAAAATAATGGGTGAAGAAAGTACAAGAGGGGCCCACACCCTGGCCAAGAGGGTGGGGGCGCGCCCTACCCCCCTGGGCGCGCCTCCTGCTTTGTGGGCCCCTTGGTAGCCCTTCGGTGACCATCTTCTGCTATATGAAGTCTTTTACCCTGAAAAAAATGATATGCAAGCTTTCGGGGCGAAACACTGCCGCCACGAGGCGGAACTTTGGCGAAACCAATCTAGGGCTTCGGCAGAGCTGTTCTGTCGGGGAAACATCCCTCCAGGAGGGGGAAATCATCACCATAGTCATCACCATCGATCGTCTCATCGGGAGGGGGTCAATCTCCATCAACATCTTCACTAGCACCATCTCCTCTCAAACCCTAGTTCATCTCTTGTATTCAATCTTTGTCTCAAAACCTTAGATTGGTACCTGTGGGTAGCTAGTAGTGTTGATTACTCCTTGTAGTTGATGCTAGTTGGTTTATTCGGTGGAAGATCATATGTTCAGATCCTATATGCATATTAATAACCCTCTTATTATGAACATGAATATGATTTGTGAGTAGTTACGTTTGTTCCTGAGGACATGGGAAAAGTCTTGCTATAAGCAGTCATGTCAATTTGGTATTCATTTGATATTTTGATGAGATGTATGTTTTCTCTCCTCTAGTGGTGTTGTGTGAACGTCAACTACATGACACTTCACCATTGTTTGGGCCTAGAGGAAGGCATTGGGAAGTAATAAGTAGATGATGGGTTGCTAGAGTGACAGAAGCATAAACCCTAGTTTATGCGTTGCTTCGTAAGGGGCTAATTTGGATCCATATGTTCCATGCTATGGTTATGTTTACCTTAATACTTCTTTTGTAGTTGTGGATGCTTGCAATAGGGGCTAATCATAAGTGGGATGCTTGTCCAAGAAAGGGCAGTACCCAAGCACCAGTCCACCCACATATCAAATTATCAAAGTAACGAACGCGAATCATATGAGCGTGATGAAAACTAGCTTGACGATAATTCCCATGTGTCCTCGGGAGCGTTTTCCTTCATATAAGAATTTGTCCAGGCTTGTCCTTTGCTACAAAAAGGATTGGGCCACCTTGCTGCACTTTATTTACTTTCATTACTTGTTATCCGTTATGAATTACCTTATCACAAAACTATCTGTTACCGATAATTTTAGTGCTTGCAGAGAATACCTTACTGAAAACCGCTTGTCATTTCCTTCTGCTCCTCATTGGGCTCGATACTCTTACTTATCGAAAGGACTATGATAGATCTCCTAAACTTGTGGGTCATCAGTGCTCGTTGCCTTCCAGCGGGCAAATGTCGATGTGTTTGCATGGCAAGCATCCGACATCCCCGGCGTTCCCAGGGAGGTGATTCAGCACCACCTTGTTGTCTGCCCCATGAGTGGCCCGTCAAGCAGAAGGTCAGAAAGCAAGTTTTGGAACGACAAGAGTTCATCATCTAAGAGATCGGGAAGTTGGAATCGGCAGGCTTGGTCAAAGGAGTGCTCCACCCAACATGGTTGGCCAATCCAGTGGTAGTACGTAAGGCGAATGGGAAATGCAGGTTGTGTATTGACTATACTGATATCAATAAAGCATGTCCAAAGGATCCTTTTCCTTTGCCATGCATCAACCAGATAGTGGAAGCCACTACCGGGTGCGACCTGCTGTCGTTCCTTGACGCCTACTCAGGATATCATCAAATCTTCATGAAGAAGGAAGATGAAGAAAAGACCGCGTTCATCACCCCATGTGGTACATACTGTTTCATATGAATGCCTTTCGGGTTGAAAATTGCTGGTTCAACATTCACCCGAGCAGTCCAAATTGGTTTTGAGCCCCAGCTACATAGAAATATGGAAGCTTATAAGGATGATATAGTGGTCAAAACCAAGGATAGGGCCACACTCGTGCAAGATCTGGAGGAAACATTTGCAAATTTGCGCAAGATCAACCTCAAGCTCAACCCTGAGAAGTGTGTGTTTGGCGTTCCATTCGGCAAACTTCTTGGGTTCTTTGTATCTCAACATGGAATTGAAGCAAATCCCTGCAAGATCAAAGCAATTGAGCAGATTGAGGCGCCGAGACGAGTCAAGGATCTCCGTAGACTTGCTGGCTGTGTTGCCGCCCTGAGTAGGTTCATCTCCAAATCTGCTGAGCGCGCCCTCCCCTTTTTCAAGATTTTGAAAAAGGCGGGTCCAATGAAATGGACTCCGAAGGCAGAGGCAGCACCGCAAGATTTGAAGAAATGCCTCTTCTCTACGCCGATACTAGTCGCGCCCAAACTGCAAGAGCCGTTGCTGCTATATTTAGCGGCAATGAATCAAGTGGTCCGTGATGTGCTAGTGGCATAGAGAGAAGTTGAGGAAGAGGCAATGACGACAGCAGCGAACCTGAAAATCCACGCAGCAACTTTTTGGAATTAATAAAAAATATTGGTGAGAGAATCAACGTCAAGGGGCCCACACCCTGTCCACGAGGGTGGGGGCACCCCCCTAGGGCGCGCCACCTGCCTCGTGGGCCCCCTCAAGCTCCACCGACCTCAACTCCAACTCCATATATTCACGTTCGTGGAGAAGAAAATCAGAGAGAAAGATTCATCACGTTTTACGATATGGAGCCGCCGCCAAGCCCTAATCTCTCTCGGGAGGGCTGATCTGGAGTCCGTTCGGGGCTCCGGAGAGGGGAATTCGTCGCCATCATCATCATCAACCATCCTCCATCACCAATTTCATGATGCTCACCGCTGTGCGTGAGTAATTCCATCATAGGCTTGCTGGACGGTGATGGGTTGGATGAGATTTACCATGTAATTAAGATAGTTTTGTTAGGGTTTGATCCCTAGTATCCACTATGTTCTGAGATTGATGTTGCTATGACTTTGCTATGCTTAATGCTTGTCACTAGGGCCCGAGTGCCATGATTTCAGATCTGAACCTATTATGTTTTCATGAATATATGTGAGTTCTTGATCCTATCATGCAAGTCTATAGTCACCTATTATGTGTTATGATCCGTTAACCCCGAAGTGACAATAATCGGGATACTTATCGGTGATGACCATAGTTTGAGGAGTTCATGTATTCACTATGTGTTAATGCTTTGGTCCGGTACTCTATTAAAAGGAGGCCTTAATATCCCTTAGTTTCCATTAGGACCCCACTCCATGGGAGGGTAGGACAAAAGATGTCATGCAAGTTCTTTTCCATAAGCACGTATGACTATATTCGGAATACATGCCTACATTACATTGATGAACCGGAGCTAGTTCTGTGTCACCCTATGTTATAACTATTACATGAGGAATCGCATCCAACATAATTATCCATCACCGATCCAATGCCTATGAGCTTTTCACATATTGCTCTTTGCTTATTTACCTTACCGTTGCTGCTGTTACAATTACTACAAAACTGCTACTGTTACTTTTGCCACTATTACCGTTACTTCCATACTACTTTGCTAGTAAATACTTCGCTGCAGATATTAAGTTATCTAGGTGTGGTTGAATTGAAAACTCAACTGCTAATACTTGAGAATATTCTTTGGCTCCCCTTGTGTCGAATCAATAAATTTGGGTTGAATACTCTACCCTCGAAAACTGGTGCGATCCCCTATACTTGTGGGTTATCAAGACTATTTTCTGGCGTCGTTGCTGGGGAGCATAGCTCTATTATTTGAATCACTTGGGATTTATATCTACTGGTCACTATGAGGAACTTGAAAGACGAAAGAACTAAGATTTATCCCTCAACTACAAGGGGAGGTAAGGAACTGCCATCACTGCACGTGATTCTCCTTCTATTATGAGTAATTTTGCGACACCTAAACCTGCTTCTTCTATGAATTCTGATATGTCGCATGTTATTGATGATGCCACTTCTACTATGCATGATACTTATGATGAAACTACTTCTATGCTTGATATTACTGTGTCATTAGGTGAATTTCTTGGTGAACAACTTGCTAGGGCTAGAGAGAATGAAACGATTGAAACTGATATTATTGATGATAGTGATGATGAAGGTTCTCCCCTTGAATATGAATTGCATGTTGTTCCTGAGGGTTATGTTATGGATGAAGAAACTGCTAGAGATTTTCTTGCTTGCAATGATAGATCTGATCTTAAGAAGTTATTAGCTAAACTGAAATAAAAATCCCTAAATGCTAGAATGAAATATGACCCTGCTTTTGCTACTTCACCTATCTTTGTTACTAATAAGGATTATGATTTATCTGTCGACCCTGAGATAATTACTTTGGTTGAATCTGATCCTTTCTATGGCTATGAATCTGAAACTGTTGTGGCACATCTTACTAAGTTAAATGATATAGCCACCTTGTTCACTAATGATGAGAAATCTCGCTACTATTATATCCTTAAGATATTTCCATTCTCATTAAAGGGTGATGCTAAAACTTGGTTTAATTCTCTTGATCCTGGTTGTGTGCGTAGTCCCCAGGATATGATTTATTACCTCTCTACTAAATATTTCCCTGCTCATAAGAAACAAGCTGCTTTAAGGGAAATATATAATTTTGTGCAAATTGAAGAAGAGAGTCTCCCACAAGCTCGGGGGAGGCTTCTCCAGTTACTTAATGCTTTGCCTGATCATCCTCTTAAGAAAAATGAAATACTTGATATCTTTTATAATGGACTAACTGATGCTTCCAAGGACCACTTGGATAGTTGTGCTGGTTGTGTTTTCAGGGAAAGAACAGTTGATCAAGTTGAATTGCTATTGAATAATATGTTGACTAATGAAAATAACCGAGCCAACTCCTGAGCCGACTCCTAAACCAACTCCGAAGAAAAGGGGTATTCTATTTCTTAGTCTAGAAGATATGCAAGAGGCAAAGAAATCTATGAAAGAGAAAGGTATTAAAGCTGAAGATGTTAAGAATTTACCTCCTGTTGAAGAAATACATGGCCTTAATATACCACCTATCGAAGAAACACGTGGTCTTGATAACCCGACCCAGGTAGTAAAGGTAAATTCTCTCTATAGATATGATAAAGTTGAAATCCCGTCTACTAAGTTTGCTAGCCAATGCTTGGATGAATTTGATGACTTTATGGCTAGACAAGAAAATTTTGATGCTTATGTTGGTAGACAATTAAAAAGTAATGCTTATATGATTGGACACTTGAGTGATTATATGTCTAGAGTTAAAGGTGAACTTAAACTCAATAGTAAACATGCTTCTATGGTTACCACTCGAGTAGAACAAGTACTTAAGGCTCAGAATGATTTGCTCGATGAATTAAATAATAAACATGACTTTGCTGTTAGAGTTGCAACTAGAACGGGTAAAATGACTCAAGAACATCTGTATCCTGAGGGTCACCCTAAGAGAATTGAGTAGGATTCTTAGAGAAAAAATGTAGATGCACCTAGTCCTTCTAAAAATAAGAAAAGAAAAATGATAGGACTTTGCATGCTTCTAGTGAACCTGTTGAAGACACACCTGAGAATCCCAATGATATTTCTATTTCTGATGCTAAGACACAATCTGGTGATGAACATGAACCTAGTGATAATGTTAATGATAATGTTAATGATAATGTTCATGTTGATGCTCAACCTAGCAATAATAATGATGTAGAGAACGAACCTGTTGTTGATCTTGATAACCCACAATCAAAGAATCAACATTATGATAAGAGAGACTTCATTGCTAGGAAGCACGGTAAAGAAAGAGAACCATGGGTTCAAAAACCCATGCCTTTTCCTCCTAAGCCATCCAAGAAAAAGGATGATGAGGATTTTGAGCGCTTTGCTGAAATGATTAGACCTATCTTTTTGCATATGCGCTTAACTGATATGCTTAAATTGAATCCTTATGCTAAATACATGAAGGATATTGTTACAAATAAAAGAAAGATACCGGAAGCTGAAATTTTCACCATGCTTGCTAATTATACTTTTAAGGGTGGAATACCAAAGAAACTTGGAGATCCAGGAGTACCAACTATACCATGCTCCATTAAAAGAAACTATGTTAAAACTGCTTTATGTGATTTTGGAGCCGGTGTTAGTGTTATGCCCCTCTCTTTATATCATAGACTTAAATTGAATATGTTAACACCTACTAAAATATCTTTGCAAATGGCCGATAAATCAACCGTTATATATGTCGGTATTTGTGAGGATGTGCCTGTTGTGGTTGCAAACATCACTATTTTAACGGACTTTGTTATTCTTGACATTCCCGAGGATGATAGTATGTCGATTATCCTTGGTAGACCCTTTTTGAATACTGCAAGGGCTGTTATTGATTGCAACAAAGGCAATGTCACTTTTCATGTTAATGGTAATGAGCACACGGTACACCTTCCGAGGAAACAACCTCAAGTTCATAGCATCAGTTCTATTGGAAAAATTCCAACTATTATTATTGGAGGTTTTGGATTTCCTCTTCCTACTGTCAAGAAGAAATATGATATTCTTATTATTGGGGATGTGCATAACCCCATTGAGGTAACCTAGTGTTATTCGAAATTTCTCCGATTCCATGTTATTCGTAATGAGTTTGTTAACAAGACTTGATCAACCTTGTTAGTGGATCCCTGATAATGATCATGAGATGGATGAAGTTAGAAGGCACAACCTTCTGTACCCTCTTTTTATTTTATGTTTAGATTAAATAAAGCAAAATGGCATTTTTTTGTCTGTTTTCTGAATTATCAATGCAATAAAAAATACCCCAAAAATAAAAGTTCTCCAAATGTCCTGCAAATTTAATATGATTTTTCTGAAATATTTGAGAATATCTAGCACTGAGAACACAGCAGGGGGAGCTGGCACCTGGCCACGAGGGTCAGGGGCGCGCCCCCCTGCCTCGTGGGCCCACGGTGGCCCCCCTTTACTTATTCCTGCATCCACACACTTCTTCCTCCCAAAAAAATCACTATCCAGCTCAAGAACGAGTTCTAGCTCATTTTGCTGCCATTTTCGATCTCCTAGCTCAAAGCTCCATTCACAAAACTGCTTTGGGGGATTGTTCTTTGGTATGTGACTCCTCCAATGGTCCAATTAGTTTTTGTTCTAGTGCTTTATTCATTGCAAATTTTTGCTGCCTAGGTGACCCTGTTCTTGAGCTTGCATGTCAAATTTATATGGTCCCAAGTAGTTCTAATGCATGATATAGTCTCTAGGCACTTGTAGGAGTAGTTGCTACCAATTTTGTTGAGTTTAGTTCACTTTTATTTTGAGTTACTAAAAATTTCAGAAATTTTTGAGAGGAAGAAATATGTCTAGGAAGATGTATCAAGGTGGTTCTTCAAGGAAGCAAGCACCCAGGCTCGCAATACGTCAGCAGGACGATGAACCACCGAGGGTAGCTTATGTGCGGCCTTTTGAATGGCCGTCAGAGGAGTTTATGGTCAAAGCAGGCATCAAGGATCAATTTGATGCATATGTGTGTAATGCTGATCTTGAGGACTTCATGCAAGATAAGTGCCCTCAATACTACCATTTAACTGATTCCTTTGTGAGAAGGTTTAAATTTTCATCCTCGCACAATTCTCACAATGTCCTATTTGATCTTTATGATAAATCTTATACCATGGACCTAGAAGATTTTACTACTGCTTGTAAACTCCCTCAGTGGGGCAGTGTTAATGAACCTCGTAAATATGAATATAAAGACTTTCTTGCTAGTATCACTATGGGAGAATCCAGAGAAATGGCACAAGATACCGTAGGGAGCATTCATTTTCCTGCTATACATTATTTTGCTCTCTTCATAGGTAGATGCATTAACGGTAAAGATGAAGCTTGTCACATGTGTGTCCCGGATCTTAGTGTTCTCAAGAGTGTTGTATTGGGTGATAAACAATATAACTTGGGGGCAATTGTTGCACGTAGGTTGCATAACAATGGTTTAGATGGAGACTTGTTTGGAGAGATTTATGCGACCCGTGTGGCTAATTATCTTGGTATACCCGCACATGAAAATGATACGGAGTTGCCTCCCGCTTATTTAGATTATAATGCCATGGTTAATCATCATTTTCTTGAGAGGAATGAACAAATCCTCCAGTATCGACTAATCTTTGACAGACGTCGCGCTGTCCATATTACTCTCCCTGCTCCTGCCTTCTTTGAATATCAGGCGAAAGTAAGATATGTTATCACCAGGGAGGAGGCGAACGAGTATGAGAGGAGGACGGAGGCAGCTCGCCTCCAGGCTGCAGCTCGTGAGGCAATGGCTGCTGCATCTCAGTACGACCCTAGTTACAACTTCGGATATCCGCCAGGCCATCCATGGGCATAGACCAACTTAGGCCAAAAGCCTAAGCTTTGGGGAGTACGTATTTCTCACTGACATTACATTTATGTTCACACACTCATACTTTTTCATTGTACTATCCATGCTAGTTTATTTTATTTTTCTCGCTTTCTTCTTGTGTGTTTGATAAACCTTAAGAAAAACCCAAAAAAATTAGTTAGTTTACTTTCCATGCTTGTAGTAGTAATTAAAAGAAAACCCAAAAAGATTTCTCGTTCTTCTTTGGCTTGTTGGGAGCTTTCCCGTGTAAATAGTTTTATTTCTTTTCTTTTCTTTGGGGGTCGAGAGGAGAAGACCATAATGAAAATGTTGAGTGGCTCTCATATGCTTTATTGTAGATTTAACCAGGAGCCCATATTACCTTGTCTTCTCCCTTGAATTGAATGCTTGCAGATTCCAGCTTAGTCCAATGCACGTGCACTATTATTATTATCCACACCATTCGGTCGTGCAAGTGAAAGGCAATGATGATGATATATGATGGACTGATTGAGATGAGAGAAGCTAGTATGAACTCGACCTTTCTTGTTTTTGTAAATATGATGAGTTCATGTTCTTGATTCAACCTATTATGAATAAACATGTTTGCAATGACAATTAGAGATTATAGTTGCTTATGCCATGCTTAATTATCTAGGATCTTATAATGATTTACCTTGCATGCCAACATGCTACTAAAATGGTTGTGATGTGGTATGATAGGGTGGTATCCTCCTTTGAATGATTCGAGTGACTTGACTTGGCACATGTTCACGCATGTAGTTGAAACAAAATCAACATAGCCTTCACGATATTTTATGTTCATGGTGGATTATATCCTACTCATGCTTGCACTCCGCTTTGATTAATTTTAATGCATGTTTATGACTGTTGTCGCTCTCTAGTTGGTCGCTTCCCAGTCTCTTTCTAGCCTACACATGTACTAAGCGGGAATACTGCTTGTGCATCCAAAATCCATAAACCCCAAAGTTATTCCATATGAGTCCACCATACCTTCCTATATGCGGTATCTACCTGCCGTTCCAAGTAAATTTGTATGTGCCAAACCCCAAACCTTCAAATGAAATTCTGTTTTGTATGCTCGAGCAGCTCATGTATCAACTAGAGTTGTCTGTATCTTCCATGTTAGGCGGGTTATTCTCCAGAGGAGTGGACTCCGCTCCTCACTCACGAGAAAATGGCTGGTCACCGGGATGCCCAGTCCCATGCTTAAATCAAATCAAAATAATTAAACAAAACTCCCCCAGGGTTGTTGCTAGTTGGAGGCACCCGTTGTTTCGGGCAAGCCATGGATTGATGCTTGTTGGTGGAGGGGGAGTATAAACTTTACCATTCTGTTTGGGAACCGCATATAATGTGTATAGCATGGAAGATATTGAGATCTCTCAGTTGTTATGTTGGCAGTGAAAGTATACCGCTCAAAATGTTATCTATCTCTATTTCAAAATCGAGCTCTCGCATCTCTACAAATCCCTGCTTCCCTCTGCGAAGGGCCTATCTATTTGCCTTTATGTTGAGTCATCACCATCTTATTAAAAAGCACCCGCTGGAGAGCACCGCTGTCATTTGCATGCATTACTATTAATTTATATTGGGTATGACTATGACTAGATCTCTTTTACCATGAATTACAATGTTTAGTCAGTCCTTGATCTTCAAAGGTGCTCTGCATTTATGTTTTGCGGTCTCAGAAAGGGATAGCGAGATACCATCTTGTTATATCATATTATGATTGTTTTGAGAAAGTGTTGTCATCCGAGTTTTATCATTATTGCTCGCTAGTTGATTATGCCATTGATAGGAGTAAACATGAGACCTAAGTGTTATTGTGAATATGGTTAGTTCATAATCTTTGCTGAAAACATGAATGCTGGCTTTACATATTTGCAACAACAAGAGTAAACAGAGTTTGTAAAAGTTTTTCTTTATCACTATCAGTTTGTCAACTGAATTGCTTGAGGACAAGCAAAGGTTTAAGCTTGGGGGAGTTGATACGTCTCCGTTGTATCTACTTTTCCAAACACTTTTGCCCTTGTTTTGGACTCTAACTTGCATGAACTAACCCGAATGGACGATGTTTTCAGCAGAACTGCAATGGTGTTATTTTTGTGCAGAAATAAAAGTTCTCGGAATGACCTGAAAATCCACGAAGCAAAATTTTGGAATTAATAAAAAATATTGGTGAAAGAATCAATGTCAGGGGGCCCACACCCTGTCCACGAGGGTGGGGGCGCCCCCCTAGGACGTGCCCCCTGCCTCGTGGGCCCCCTAAAGCTCCACCGACCTCAACTCCAACTCCATATATTCACGTTCATGGAGAAAAAATCAGAGAGAAAGATTCATCGCGTTTTACGATACGGAGCCGCTGCCAAGCCCTAATCTCTCTCGGGAGGGCTGATCTGGAGTCCATTTGGGGCTCCCGAGATGGGAATCCATTGTCGTCATCATCATCAACCATCCTCCATCACCAATTTCATGATGCTCACCTCCGTGCGTGAGTAATTCCATCGTAGGCTTGCTGGACGGTGATGGGTTGGATGAGATTTACCATGTAATTAAGTTAGTTTTGTTAGGGTTTGATCCCTAGTATCCACTATGTTCCGAGATTGATGTTGCTATGACTTTGCTATGCTTAATGCTTGTCACTAGGGCCCGAGTGCCATGATTTCAGATCTTAACCTATTATGTTTTCATGAATATATGTGAGTTCTTGATCCTATCTTGCAAGTCTATAGTCACCTATTATGTGTTATGATCCGTTAACCCCGAAGTGACAATAATCGGAATACTTACCAGTGATGACTGTAGTTTGAGGAGTTCATGTATTCACTATGTGTTAATGCTTTGGTCTGGTACTCTATTAGAAGGAGGCCTTAATATCCCTTAGTTTCCATTAGGACCCCGCTACCACGGGAGGGTAGGACAAAAGATGTCATGCAAGTGTTCTTTTCCATAAGCCCATATGACTATATTCGGAATACATGCCTACATTACATTGATGAACTGGAGCTAGTTCTGTGGCACCCTATATTTTAACTATTACACGAGGAATCGCATCTGACCATTATCCATCACTGATCCAATGCCTACGAGCTTTTCACATATTGCTCTTTGCTTATTTACCTTACCGCTGCTGCTGTTACAATTACTACAAAACTGCTACTGTTAATTTTGCCACTGTTACCATTACTTCGATACTACTTTGCTACTAAATACTTTGTTGCCGATATTAAGTTATCAAGGTGTGGTTGAATTGACAACTCAACTACTAATACTTGAGAATATTCTTTGGCTCCCCTTGTGTCGAATCAATAAATTCTGGTTGAATACTCTACACTCGAAAACTGTTGTGATCCCCTGTACTTGTGGGTTATCACAAGGCCGTCGGATGAGGAGCTAGGGCTTTCCCCGGCAGAACTCGGTCCCGGCAAGATAGAGTCTGCACAAGTGAGTGAAGAAAAACAGAAAAAGAAGGTGATGCAGCACCCAGTTTATTTTGTTAGCTCCCTCTTGCAGGGGCTAGATCAAGGTATTCTGGTATGGAGAAGTTGCTTTTTGGCCTTCTTATGGCCTCAAGAAAGCTGTGTCACTATTTCCAAGCACATGAGATCACTGTCGTCACTCGCCTCCCGCTGCAACGGATCTTGCATAACCCATATGCAACTGGGAGGATTGTGGAGTGGGCATTGGAACTGTCAAGCTTTGGCCTCAAGTTTGAAAGCACTTCGACGATCAAGAGCAGAGCCTTGGCAGAGTTCATAGCAGAATGGACCTCCATGCCTGACGAAGAAGTTCAAGAGACCACTCTTCTCGGCAAGGAGACAAGTAGTCATTGGATTATGTACTTTGATGGGCCTTTCTCGCTGCAAGGTGCTGGTGTCGGCGTGCTACTCATCGCGCCCACTGGAGAGCACCTCAAGTACGTAGTCTAGATGCATTTTCCCCGGTAAAGGTCAACGAACAACACTGTAGAGTACGAGGGGCTGCTTGCCGGTCTCAGGATCACGGCGGACCATGGAATCAGGAAGCTCATCATCAGAGGTGATTCACAACTCGTTGTCAAACAAGTCAACAAGGATTATCAGAGCTCGTTGATGTAGGTCTACGTGGATGAAGTGAGGAAGTTGGAGGAGTGTTTTGACAGTTTGCAAGCATATCATGTTCCTCGAGCAGAGAACAACATTGTCGATGACTTGTCAAAACACGCTGCCCTCAAGTTGCCTATGGAACCAGGTACCTTTGTGCTTCAGTTAACCCAGCCATCCGTTGAACCATCAGCACGACAGAACAAGCGAAGGAAAGTGGGCCCCAACAAGTACTTTCCCGCTGAGCTCCCAGGAGCCACTGGCAAAGAAGTTGCCCGGTATCCCAAGCTTGCCGGGGAGCAGCAGCCTCCGGCAGAGCCCCAAGCCCTTGACATAGAGACAGCTGCCCCCACGGTAGAAGACATGCCTTTAGTCCTTGCCATCGAGCCTCAGTCCCCGGCATGGGCATAACATACAGTTCGTTTCCTCCAAACAGGGGAACTCCCTGAGGAACAGGAGGAAGCAGAAAGGGTAGCCCGTTGGTCCAACATGTACCAATTTGTGGATGATGTCCTATACATAAGGAGACCAAACGGCGTGAAATTGAAGCATATTCCTCACGAGGACGGACTGGAGCTGTTGACAGAGATAGATGGAGGCAAATGTGGCTCCCACATAGGGTCAAGAGACCTTGCTGGCAAAGCATTCTGGCAAGGTTTCTTCTGGCCCACCGCTCTTCAGGATGCGACTGCACTAGTAACCAAGTGCAAAGCGTGCCAGTTCCATTCAAAGAAGCTTCATCAACCAGCCCAAGCTCTTCAAACAATCCCTCTTTCCTGGCCATTCTCGGTCTGGGAATCGACATACTAGGCCCCTTTCCCCGTGTTGTTGGGGGATTTGAGTACTTGTACGTTGCGATTGACAAGTTCACAAAGTGGATAGAAGTGGATCCAATGAGAAAGGTGACAGCACAGTCAGCTATCAAGTTCTTCAAGGGACTCGTTTGTCGTTTTGGTGTGCCAAACAGAGTCATCACCGACAACGGCACACAGTTCATGAGCCGCACCTTCATGCAGTATATCCAATACCTCGGCAACAAAGTCTTCTTTGCTTGTGTTGCTCATCCAAGAAGCAACGGCCATGCAGAAAGGGCAAATGCTGAAGTGTTGAGAGGCCTCAAAACAATAACTTTTGACAAGCTATGCAAGTGCGGAAGACGCTGGATTGATGAACTACCAATGGTTCTTTGGTCAATCAGAACGTCACCAAATCGAGCCACTGGCCAGACACCCTTTGCCCTGGTATACGGGGCAAAAGCAGTTCTCCCCACAGAACTCATATATGGGTCACCTCGAGTGCTCGCTTATGATGAGTTTGAGCAAGAGCAGTAGCCAAGATGATGCAACACTCCTTGAGGAAGATTGTCTTCGGGTTGCTGTGCGAGCCGCTCGCTACCAGTAAGCCTTGCGCCGCTAGCATAGCTGCAGGGTTCATGCCCGAAGCCTTGAGGAAGGCGACCTTGTTCTTAGGCATGTTCAATCTGCCAAGAATTCAAACAAGTTGACGCTAAAGTGGGAAGGACCTTATCAGGTAATACGAGTCACCAGGCCTGGTGCAGTCCGCCTGGAGACCAAAGATGGCATTCCAGTGAGAAACTCCTGGAATATCGAACATCTTCACAAGTTTTACCCATAAGGAGTGCTTCTCAGGACCCCCGGCAACCCCCTTTTGTACTAGCCTTGCCGGCAAGGCATGCAACCCTATGTACAGAGCCAGGCACAGACCCTGTGCGCAGTTAGATATCCTTTAGTATGTATAGTTTCCTATTGATTTCAATGTTTTATGTATATACATATATGCATGCTTGTCCAGGATATTGTACTACCTTTGATTCCAGCAGATACTAATGGACCACCAAGGTTCAATGCTCCTATCCTCTCTTCTTTCCACCCATTGTAAAGATGCTCGGTTCCGTCGTTCCTGTCGTGGACTTGGCTCTGACAAGAAATTGAGAAGACTGCCCAGCACGTCGTCCCCTGCACGCCAAACAGATAAAGTTCACCTCTTGTCCATTCGTGTTCGCAACCTGTGACTTATGCACTAGAAAACCTCGCCACTCTTTTTAGACTTGGGTGCTCTCATCTCTGACCCGAACGTTGCTTCGGTCAGAATGGTCGCGACAACCTTTGACAAAAAGAGATTGGCAGGGGGTTGGGCCCTTTGTTTGTAACCCAGCAGATGTGACTCTCTGCCAGGCACATAGGGCGCCGACAAGATGGCTTGTCGGGAGGACTCGTTTATTTACATTAAAGAGGTGTCTCACCTCTGCATGGACATATACATGCATGAGTTCCCGGCAAAGCTCGTCTTTTTCATTAACATGCTGATGCAAGTACAGATGTTAAAATTATAAGCATGGACTCGAGATTACATTATCTAGAAAGTTAAAGATTTGGCAAGTGCCTACAAATTAAAAGAAGATAAGTGCCCCGTAATCCCCGTTCTTGCCCTTTTTCTCTCTAGGTATGGCAAGTGTCGATGGAGAGCTTGGCGGGGTAGCCCGTCGACCACAGATGCCAGAGCCAGCAGAGCGCAACCCCCGGCAAGGCGTGCTGCCAGGAGAGGAGGCGGAGAAGATGATGGTGCTACCACTGATGGTCGGCTGGAGTCGGAGTCGTCGTCCTCCTGCCCGCTGTTGTTGTTGTCGCTATCACTGTCCTCCTCGTCACTCTCGCTCGAGGTGGAGCTTTCGTCGTCGGTAGAACTCTCCGCGCAACACCCTAAGAGGATTCCTGAGCTCCCGAGTACCTTGATGGAGAGCATGCCATTCTCCATCAACTTGAACTGGAGAACGTGCCCCTCCGACAAGCTGTAGGCGCATGCAAAAGTTTTCCACCAATGGTGAAGATACATGACGTGAGGGGCGGGGAAGTTAACATCAACCCACATGCTGCCATTCCCACAGCCCCTCATGTGCAGCCTCAAAGCCTGCGGCTGGTCCTGCTCCATCAACCGAGCGAATGGGGTAGGGAGGCAGAGATGGCAGCACATGCGCTTGTATATCTTGATGAAGAACTCGCGGGGTTGGTCTCCGACATCGCTCTCCATTGGGGGAGGAGCCGCCAGCGGAAGTGCAGCCAGAGCACCGTTCCAACCTCCTTATCCCCGGGCACCACGGCGACCTCGACCTCGCCCCCTTTCTCTCCCTCTCGCGGCAGGCTCCGCCACCATGAACTCTGGAGGAGGGGGGACGCGCTGTCGAGCAGAAGCCCTCGTTGCCACCATCGAAGCACCAGCACGCCCTCTCACCATGGCAAATGGAAGAAAGATACTAAGCATAAGGAGGGGAAGAAGGCGAATGCGGAAAGGCACCGTCCCTCTCCCTTTTTATAGAAGGGCAGGGCCGGGCCTGGCCTCCCAACCCCAAGGGCGGCCGCCCCGCTCGACCAATGCAGCCTCCTGAGGCGCAGGGAATCAGGACCGACCCGCTGCCCCAATCAACGACGCCTGGTTTCCCGCCTTGGTGTTAATGCCCATGCCCTCCGCATCCATTGCCTGCCCTTCCTAAGGCATGAAGGACACGTGGCAAACAAGCCAGAGGCACGAAGACAAGTGGTGTCGGTGTCAAAACCGGCGGATCTCGGGTAGGGGGTCCCGAACTGTGTGTCTAGGCGAATGGTAACAGGATACAAGGGACACGATGTTTTTACCCAGGTTCGGGCCCTCTGGGTTGAGGTAAAACCCTACTCCTGCTTGATTAATATTGATGGTATGGGTATTACAAGAGTTGATCTACCATGAGGTCAGAGAGGCTAAACCCTAGAAGCTAGCCTATGGTATGATTGTTGTTCGTCCTACAGACTAAAACTCTCCGATTTATATAGACACCGAAGAGGGCTTAGGGTTACACAGAGTCGGTTACAATGGGACGAGATCTTCATATCGTATCGTCAAGCTTGCCTTCCACGCCAAGGAAAGTCCCTATCCGGACACAGGACGGAGTCTTCAATCTTGTATCTTCATAGTCCGGGAGTCCGGCCAAAGGTCATAGTCCGGCCATCCGGACACCCGCTAATCCAGGACTCCCTCAGTAGCCCCTGAACCAGGCTTCAATGATGACGAGTCCGGCGCGCAAATTGTCTTCGGCATTGCAAGGCGGGTTCTTCTCCAGCTTCATATACTTGTAGAATAGTGTTCGTCTTCTGATAAATGTTGCGCTCCTTGGCTTCCACGCCCAATAAAGGCCATTTTCCACGTGTCGAACGAATGCGAAAAGCCAGGGTATTTTTGCATTTCCCCCCTAGCGACTCAAATAAGCTGTCTATAAAAAGAGACGGGGATCTAGATCTGAACCACACCATCTCCCCTTCGCAAGCTTTCCTCGGAGCACTTCTGACCAAAAAATCCATTCCATCATGGACAGCCGACGCGGCTCCTCCTCTCGTGCTCCCAGCCCCAAGCCTGGGGATTGGGAGAGATGCTCCGTCCCGCATAGTGAACTCGTAGTGCTTCAATCCAAGGGGCTCCTTCCCCCAGCATATATGGTCCTAGTTCGAGCTGGGATCGCCACTTATAGCAGCGGAGAGCAAGCAGAGAGCATCCCCCATCCCTCTCGAGGAGAGCGGGTATGCCTAGTCCCTTATTTAATAAGAGGACTCGGATTTCCAATTCATCCGTTTCTCCGAGGGTTGCTAGATTTCTACGGCCTCCAACTACACCACCTCACGCCTGCCTCCATTCTGCACATTGCGGGCTTCGTGGCCCTCTGCGAACTCTTTTTGGGCGTTGAGGCCCATTTCACGCTGTGGAAGAGGTTGTTCTGCCTCGTGCGCTGTTCTCAGGAGGGGTCTATTTATCAAGTGGGCGGAGCCGAACTATGGTGCATCGCTGGGACCGGATATCTATCTGGTACCCCAAAGAGGACGTCCGAGGACTGGCCCTTGGAGTGGTTCTACATAGATGACGTCCCCCTGCCGGACCCTGTACGGATCGGCCTCCCTGAGTTCAATAATGCTCCATTGAAGAAGCGCCTGAGCTGGCGCCCGCGGAACCCTCAAAGGGAAACTGACAGGGACATCCTTTACCTGATGAGCCGGATAAGGTTGTTGGCTCATTCTGGACTGACCATGATTAAGGTCATGGCCATATGCATTACGCGAGGGGTGCAGCCGCTTCAATACAGAGGCCACCCCATGTGGGATTTCAACCGGGAGGACGACGCCACCCGGTGCGGTCGTAAGGGGCCAGATTCGGCCGCCACTTTAACGAGAATTTTATCTGCTTTGTACAAGGGAGAAGAAGAGGAATTCCTCCGTGCGAACCCGGAGGGCGGATTCTCCATGTACAATCCTCCATGTTGGGTAAGCGAACAATTTCACTTATCTACCCGCTTTCGAAATTCCCATGATTGAGTATTCAGTCTGGTGATATTAACGCAGGAGTTACGCCAGACGGTGAAGGAGATCAACAGCTCTCCCCCACAGCCCGAGGACCCAGAACGGTCCCTCGATCTGATTCCCAAGAGGATCCGGACTTATGTGTGGAGTTAATTGATGGGGTGTTTCATCAATTGAGTAAGGACAACACCTTAGTGGCCATTACGACCGACTATCCCGGATTACTTCCAGCCCCAAAGGTAGCCGAGACCGAAGTCCTGGTACTTTGAAGGAGATCCATCCATGCCTTATTTTGAATGTCGTAGACCAATAGTGTTTCGTTTTGCAGGGGAAATCCTTGAGCTGGAGTGTCGGGCCCGCGGTGGGCAGCCAACAAGGGCCGCTAAAGCCAGGCGGGCAAAAAAGGAGTGCGGACCATATTGAGACTCCGGTGCAATGGTACGGCGTGCGAATTTCACGCCTAGGGTCTATGCCCTCAAGTCATTCTAACGCCCATGTTCTTCTTAGGAAGAAGAGAGCCCGCCGGACTATATCCACCGGCCAAACTGCAAGGCCGGGTCCGGAAGCGGAGGCGGACACGGGACGCGCGTCGGGCGTTCCTCCGACAGAGGATGCAGATGGGCTTTCTGCCACCAATTCAGAGGTGGAGAGCGCCATGAACCACCGGCATCGCCGGACTGTTCTTCAGGACGCGTGTTTTCCCCCGGAGGCGTTAAACGTCTTTAATACAAGAGATGCGTACCTCCATGCTGCTCGAAATGGTCTAGCCAGGGCCACGGAGCAGTATGTAAAAGACATACGGGTGAGTAAATCTGATAGTTATATATGTCAGTAGCCCCCGAGACTTGAAATAGTTAAGATAATTGTTTTAAGGATCATGTGTTATGCAGGGTCTTACAAAGAAGAACACGCAACTGTCTTAGGAGTTGGCGGAGTGCAAGGCCGAACTCGAGGCCGCATTGGCCGTTTCAGCAATTGGCAAGGAGACCCCCTCAGGTAATGTATGCTCCCAAAAATAATTCCATTGCGAAGTGCGGCATGTGTGCAATGCTGACGATAACAATGCAGATGAAGCCGGAGTAAATCCGGACAAGCAACAACTCCTACGCCAGCTAAAGGCTGGAGAGAGCGTGCTGACAAGGGTGAGGCAAGAGAAGAACAAACTTCAAGACGCCAGTACCCAACTGGGCGAGGAACTAAAGGATGTTCGTATCCAGCTGTCTGCTTCCGTAAAGGAGAATCAGCGACTTCGATGTGGCATTTTTAGTAAGTGCTTGATTGAATTCTCGAACAAAAATCGGTGAAGAAGTCGATTGACAGAGCTATGTCTGTAGGTCTGCTGACGGGTCGTCCTGCGGAGGAAATGCCCGGTTCAACGGGGGACCTTCTTCCCGAGTTGTTGCAACTGCACGAACGAGTTCGGCAGGCAATGCGGGGAGTCGTCCAAGCTATGTGGCCATCCCTTTCTGCGCCCAAAGGCCTTGGGGAGCTTGCAAAGAAGCTGGAGGGAGTGCGGCAGTGCTTCCGGTTGTGGAAGATATCAGCCTGCCGCCAAGGTGCCAGGGAGGCCTGGGCCATGGTGAAGACTCGGTACTCGAAGGCTGACCCAAACCACATGGCCGAGGTCGGCCCTATGGGTCCTGACGGAAAGGAGATCCCTGTCAGCTTAGTATATGGCCAGGTAGAGCTGGCTGCAAAGTATTCCCAACAGGACTATAAATTAGACCGCATGTTGGATGGTATTGAAGAAGAGTATACCGAGTCGGATTGACTCTGTAATTGAAAAAATGACATAAAAATGCCTTCTAGCCGGATTGTAGATCATTTGTCATTGCGGACCTTTTCGCTTCGACCTCCGTACCCTATAGTCCGGAGTGTGTCCGAATACCCTCTCGATTATGTAAGAATCGGGGCATGCATGGAGACAAGGCGTAGGGGTCATAATTGCTTTAGCAGACAAGTGCCCAACTAGTTATGTTATATTACATGGTTAGTAAGAAACATCTTCCAGGGAGAATAGTTCCGTTAGGGGTTCCTTTCCCTGGGAGGCATGCCCTAAAGTGCATGTCCGGACTGCTGAAAAGAGCAGAAAAGCATCTGGAGGCAGATAAATAAACAAGAAAAATCATCTTTTAGTTCACCGACCGAATATTCCCTTAAGAACGCTAGCTTTCGGCTTCACCCAGTCTGAGGTACACATCCGGCTGACCCGGCGGTAACAATCACAGAGGTGCTCCCTTTACCACCTAGCCGAACAAACGGGAACGTAGGGGTAAGCACAGGAGCCAGGCAACCCAGCTTGGCCAAAAATTAAGTCATATCGATGCATATAATGGTGTATAAAAAGGTCCATGCGAAAGTGTCACACATGTTTTGGGCATGAGGCCCATTTAGATAAACTTCTGATAAAGAAGCCCCCAGGTAGGATGAGCGTGGGTGGCGCGTCAAGTATGTGCGAACAATGCGCAAGCAAGCCCCTAAGGGCTTGGGAGAAGAAAAAGGGGAGGTAGAAGGAGAGAAATGCCAGACAGCTGAATGTGAAAAAATAAAATAAAAAGGGGACAGAGGAAGGAGACGAACACGTAGTCCGGCGCTAGGTGTAGAATCTTTGTAGGCGTGCTGCGTTCCATGAGTTTCGGCTCGAGTCGGTTGTCCGATGCGTTTCGCAGACGGTACGCTCCGCCAGTCAGTACTTGGTCGATTATGAAGGGACCCTCCCATTTGGGCTTTAGCTTGTCCTTTTTCTTGTCCGGCAGGCGTAGAACTAGTTCGCCAACGTTGTAAGTTTTGGCCCGTACTTCTCTACTTTGATATCTTCGGTCCTGTTGTTGATAGAATGCGGAACGAGCTATTGCCACGTCACGCTCCTCCTCCAATACGTCCAGGCTGTGCTGCCGATCGAGCTCGGCTTCTCTTTCTTCGTACATGCGCACTCGAGGTGAGTCATGTATTATGTCGCAGGGCAGAACTGCCTCTGCGCCGTATACCATAAAGAATGGTGTGAATCTGGTAGTGCGATTCGGCGTGGTCCGCAGCCCCCAGAGTACAGAGTCAAGCTCCTCTACCCAGTGTGTGTTGGATTCCTTGAGGGATCGCACTAGTCTAGGTTTGATGCCGCTCATAATAAGACCGTTGGATCGTTCGACTTGACCGTTAGTTTGTGGGTGATAGACTGAAGCGTAGTCGAGCTTGATGCCATGTTTTTGCACCAGAGTTTAACTTCTTCGGCAGTAAAGTTTGTGCCATTGTCAGTTATGATGCTGTGGGGGACGCCGTAATGGTGTACAACCCCGGATATGAAGTCTATCACTGGTCCGGATTCGGCCGTCTTTACAGGCTTGGCCTCTATCCATTTGGTGAATTTGTCCACCATAACCAGTAGATATTTTTTCTTATGGGTTCCTCCTTTAAGGGGTCCAACCATGTCAAGCCCCCAGACCGCAAAAGGCCAGGTGATGGGTATGGTTTGTAGGGCGGTAGGTGGCATGTGGCTTTGATTGGCGAATAATTGGCAACCGATGCATCGCTGCACTAAATCCTGAGCGTCTGCCCGGGCCGTCGGCCAATAAAATCCGGTACGAAAGGCCTTGCTGACGAGGGCCAGGGCTGCGGCATGGTGCCCGCCGAGTCCGGCATGGATTTCAGCCAGAAGGTTTCGCCCTTCCTCTTCGGAGATACATCTTTGAAGGACTCCGGTTGTGCTTTTCTTATAAAGCTCCCCCTCGTGGACTTTGTAGGCTTTAGATCGCCGCAATATGCAACGGGCTTCGTTTTGGTCCTCGGGAAGTTCCTGCCTAGTTAGGTAGGCTAGGAATGGTTCAGTCCACGGGGCAATGACTGCCATTATTGTGTGGGCTGACGGTGTTATTTCGGTGGCGGAGCCACCAACTGTGTCAGAGTATTCGGTGAGAGGCAGCGTGGTTGTGTCCTGGCTATTGTTTCCGGACTCTCCCTCCCATGAAACTAACGGCTTGAACAACCTCTCAAGGAAGATGTTGGGAGGGACGGCATCGCGCTTGGCTCTGATGCGTGCCAACACGTCTGCTGCCTGGTTGTTTTCCCGGGCTATGTGATGAAATTCGAGCCCCTCAAACCGTGCTGACATTTTTAAGATGGCATTGCGATAAGCTGCCATTTTCGGATCCTTGGCATCAAAGTCTCCATTTATTTGGGATACCGCGAGGTTTGAATCCCCGCGGACCTCTAGGCGCTGAATGCCCATGGAGACTGCCATCCGGAGACCATGTAGAAGGGCCTCGTATTCGGCTGCGTTGTTGGAATCCGTGTACATTATCTGAAGTACGTATTGTACTGTATCTCCAGTTGGGGACGTCAGAACGACGCCAGCCCCTAGGCCAGCCAACATTTTGGAGCCGTCGAAGTGCATGATCCAATTGGAGTATGCGCCGTACTCTTTAGGGAGCTCGGCTTCAGTCCATTCGGCGATGAAGTCGGCCAAAACCTGCGACTTAATAGCCCGCCTTGGCTTGTAAGTTATGTCGAACGGGAGGAGCTCGATGGCCCATTTGGCAATCCGGCCCGTTGCGTCGCGGTTGTTTATAATATCATTAAGGGGTACTTCGGATGCCACTGTTATTGAACACTCTTGAAAATAGTCTCGCAGCTTCCAGGATGCCATGAACACCTGTATGCTATCTTTTGATAATGCGGGTACCGTGACTTGCATGGGGTTAGGACAGTGGACACGTAGTAAACTGGTTTTTGGAGAGGGACTTGTGTCCGTCTATTTCTCGTTCGACGACGAGCACCGCGCTTACAACTTGGTGGGTTGCCGCGATGTATAATAGCATTGGTTCGCCCGTGTTGGGCGCGGCCAGGACCGGATTTGTTGCCAGTATGGCTTTGATTTCTTCGAGTCCGGCCATGGCGGCATCCGTCCACTCGAAGTGTTCGGTGCGCCGCAGGAGGCGATAAAGGGGCAATGCCTTTTCTCCCAAGCGGGAGATAAAGCAGCTTAGAGCCGCCACGCATCCTATCAATTTTTGTGTTTGTTTGAGGTCTTTTGGGGTATCCAATTGTGACAGGGCTCGGATCTTGGCTGGGTTTGCTTCAATTCCTCTACCGGATACGATGAAGCCCAAGAGTTTTCCGGCTAGTACGCCGAAAACACATTTTTCCGGGTTGAGCTTGATGTCATATGTTCGGAGATCGTCGAACGTGAGCCTCAAGTCGTCTACTAGAGTATCGACGTGTTTGGTTTTGACGAACACGTCATCTACGTACGCTTCAACTGTTTTGCCGATCTGGTTGGCCAGACATGTCTGAATCATGCGCTGATATGTTGCACCGGCGTTTTTCAGCCCGAAGGGCATCGTGTTGAAGCAGAATGGGCCGTATGGGGTGATGAATGCCGTTGCAGCTTGGTCTGACTCTGCCATCTTGATTTGGTGGTATCCAGAGTATGCATCAAGGAAACACAATGAGTCGTGCCCTGCGGTTGCGTCGATGATTTGATCAATTCGGGGGAGCGGGAAAGGATCCTTTGGGCAGGCCTTATTTAGGTCTTTCAAATCGACACATAGGCGCCAGGATTTGTCCTTCTTTGGTACCATCACCAGGTTTGCTAGCCAGTCCGGATGTTTTCTATCTCTGATGAATCCGGCTTCCAGTAGTTTTGCTAGCTCTTCTTCCATGGCTTGTCTCTTAGATTTGGAGAAACGCCGCAGAGTCTGCTTAACGGGTTTAAACCCCTTTAGGATGTTCAGGCTGTGCTCAGCCAGCCTGCGTGGGATTCCTGGCATGTCTGAAGGGTGCCAGGCAAAAATGTCCCAATTTTCTCGCAGGAATTCTCTGAGTGCGGCATCTACATCGGGTTTTAGTTTTGCCCCGATGGATGTCGTTTTTGTGGGGTCCGTTGGATGGACTTGGAATTTGACTATTTCGTCTGCTGGTTTGGAAGAGGTGGACTTGGATCTCTTATCTAGTATCACATCGTCCCTGTCCACCGTGGAGCGCAACGCAGTTAGTTCCTCGGCCGCTAGGGCTTCGAATAATGCCTCCAGGGCCAGTGCGGCTATCTTGTTTTCAGCGCGGAGCGCTGTGTCCGGATCACTTGCAAGAGTGATGATTCCGTTGGGTCTGGGCATTTTGAGCTTCATGTACCCGTAATGGGGTATGGCTTGGAAAATTGTAAGTGCTTCCCGCCCTAGCAGAGTGTGGTATCCGCTGCTGAATGGGGCCACTTGAAATGTGACCTTCTCGGATCTGTAATTATCCAGCATGCCGAACACCACATCCAGTGTGATTTTTCCTGAACAGCACGCTTCCCGGCTTGGTATTATTCCTCTAAAGGTTGTGTTTGTTCGCTCAATGCGACTCCAGTCTATTTCCATTTTTCGCAGGGTTTCCTCGTAGATGAGGTTAAGTCCGCTACCGCCGTCCATGAGTACCTTTGTAAGTCGGAAGCCGTCCACTATCGGACTGAGGACCAATGTGGCTGGTGCTCGGGCTGTCTGGAATTTAGGTTCGTCACTGGCATTAAAAGTAATAGCCGTGTCACTCCATGGGTTTATTGTTGCTACTTGGTAGACTTCGGTAAGGTTGCGGAGAGTTTGTTTCCTCGCATTGTTTGATGCGAAGGTCTCGAAGACTGTCGACACCGTACTGGCGTTTCTGGGGTGGCGTTCTTCGGATTCTGGAGTTAGAAGCTCCTCGCCACTTCTGGCCACCTGCCGGAGTATCCAACATGCTCTAAGGCTGTGAGTTGGTGTGACTTCCCCTGAACTATGACTTTTACAGGGTCCATTGAGCCATCCCTCCAGTACGGTCCCATACCCTATAGAGGGTTTTTGTTTTTTGATGTTTGGCTCAGGTGCCTGGTGATAATGCGCCCTTTTGTCTCGGACTCGTGTTGAGTTCAGGGCCGGATTGTCCCAGAATTTATTTTCGGTTTTCCGAACGCTTTCTGTCGCACAGTACTTTTGTACTATGGATGTCAAGTCGGCGAAGCGTGTAATGTTGCGGCGACTTATGGCGTTGAGGATTTCGATGTCCATGCAGTTGTTACAGAAGAATGAAATTGCTTCTTCCTCACGGTAGTCCCTTATCCTGTTCATAACCAGGAGGAATCTGGCCCAATAGTGGTGTACTGTTTCCCCGGGCACTTGCCGTATTTGGGATAAGTCCCTTATAGTTGGGTGGGCGGGTGGATTTAAATCCGGAACCCTACCCGATAAAAGATTCAGGGCCAAGAAGTTTCCGAATTCGGAAGCTTGCTTTCTTGGACATTATTCAATGAATCAGGCCTGCTGCCTGACTTTAGGTTCAGGACTTGGGCAACATCCTCCCCTCCGCGGGTATCCGGCTTGGAGGGGTCGGGAATCCGGACACATCTGGTCCTTAGAGCGGGCGAAGATGCACCGCATTGTTCTTCTACCACTTCAACATGGTGGGTGATCTGGGGAGAGTCGATCTCTCTCTGGTCGGGTTTAAGTCTGATCTGGCCATAATCTATAGCGACTCCCAGGGTGGCAATGCGATCCAGGAGCTCATTCAAGGAAGAGAGCTCCGTCGGATCTAACTTCTCGGCGAGTTCCGAGCTGATGTGAAGATTGCTTTCGATGGCCTGAGAAGTCATCGTCGGCGCGGCGGCCGAACAGGCGGTCATCAAGAACCTGCCTAGTCGGAGAGTTTGACCGACAGCCAAAGCTCTTTTAGCGACAGCGCCGTCTTTAAAGACGGGGTGCGGCATCCTTCCTTAAGGTGACGACACAGAGGAACTCTCAATGAAAGCACCAATGTCGGTGTCAAAACCGGCGGATCTCGGGTAGGGGGTCCCGAACTGTGCGTCTAGGCGGATGGTAATAGGAGACAAGGGACATGATGTTTTTACCCAGGTTCGGGCCCTCTCGGTGGAGGTAAAACCCTACTCCTGCTTGATTAATATTGATGGTATGGGTATTACAAGAGTTGATCTACCACGAGATCAGAGAGGCTAAACCCTAGAAGCTAGCCTATGGTATGATTGTTGTTCGTCCTACGGACTAAAACTCTCCGGTTTATATAGACACCGAGAGGGCTTAGGGTTACACAGAGTCGGTTACAATGGGAGGAGATCTTCATATCGTATCGTCAAGCTTGCCTTCCACTCCAAGGAAAGTCCCTATCCGGACACGGGACGGAGTCTTCAATCTTGTATCTTCATAGTCTGGGAGTCCGGCCAAAGTTCATAGTCCGTCCATCCGGACACCCCCTAATCCAGGACTCCCTCAAGTGGGACGACCGTTTCCACCCCGTGATCATGGGGTGCAGCGCCATGCAGGCCACGACTCAAGTCCACTTAGTAAATGAGTAGCGCCCTTGCGAATTCCTCTTTTTTATGAGGGAGGCGCGGGCCACCTCTTTACTATCCACTGCGAGGTGACGCAAGCGTGCTGTGGCCGTCCCATGCACGACCCCCACGTCATGCACTCAATGCGGATCATGGGAAAGCGCAACTGATTAAGATTTTTACAACAGTTAAGTCTCTGCCACGCGTGCTCGCGCACTGCTTTGGGCCTGGCCCAACTACGCTTTGCGCTTATGTGTGGCCCAGTCACGGGGGCTCCTGTCGGTGCACAAAAGTATGGGCTCTTTTGTACCCCTTACTTGTGCACAGGTAATCGTAACCACGCCCGCGGCAAGGCTTGGTAGGGCAGGAGGAGACAAAACACAAGACCACCAAGACAACATTTAAGATGGAAAACAAAGAGCAGAAGACAACCTAGGCCTCCCCCGGCAACACCCTTGCTAGGGCAGGCTATGTGGCCCCGGCAAGAGCCTTGCCGGAGCGACCTGCGAAGGACCAGCAAGGCCATCACCCTTGAGGCTGAGAGCTTTGACACCATCGACGGCGTCAAGGCCAAGGCTCAGGGGGGTGCATGCAAAGTAGCATGCAGATCTTTGTGAAGATTGATAACCTACGGGTCCACGTGGGACCAGAAGACAAAGACCCCCGGCAAGACCCTTGTCGGGGACGACCACGAGGCCCCCCGGCAAGCCTTGCCGGGGACGATTGCGGGGCCACAACCAGGACCGCGCCCGACAAGGTTTCACCACCTCAGCACCGTCCCAGCACAACGACCAACTTGCCAACTAGGCAGACGCCAGCATGGCGGCATGCATATCTTCGTGGAGGTACTACCACCACGCCAATACAACAACTAGCTAGCCAGCGTGGCACTTCATGCCTCGTCAGCCTGGACGCGTGTCAAGGCAAGGAAGGGTGGCGACGGATGGGACGACTTCTATTGCCGTCCCCGATAAAGTGAGAGGGCGCATAGGCAGTGCATTAAATGTGTTTGTCCTACGGTGCCGAGCGATAAGCTCATACACTGTAGATACTTTCCACCTCCTATGTGCCGCTGTGGCAACCCCTTTGACATATAAAAGGAGGCCTGAGGCATACTGAGGGAGGATTCGGACTTTTTGAAGTGGGCATGCGCAGCTAGTTTAAGAGCTCAAGAACACATAATATACACACAAGAAGGACTAGGGTTTTACGCACCAGTGCGGCCCGAACCTGGGTAAAACTCCCTCGCACTGATCGCTAGACCTGCTCTTCGCGCAGCTCTCTCCCCGCCAACCATAGAAGGGATCCCCGTGATCCCATAGGTGTTCGTTTCCCCGACAGCATCAAACAATTTCATATTCATAATACCCAAACCAACACAAAGATCCTCAAAGAGTGCCCCAAGATTTCTATTGGAGAAACAAAGATAAGAACAAGCATCAACCCCTATGCATAGATTACCCCAATGTCACCTCGGGAATCCGTGAGTTGAGTGCCAAAACATATATAAAGTGAATCAATATGATACCACATTGTCACTATGGGTATTCATAGCAAGACATACATCAAGTGTTCTCAATATTCAATCCGATAAAACGAAATCTCAAATTGAAAACTCAATTCACAACAAGATAGAGAGGGGAAAACACCATATGATCTGACTATATTAACAAATCCCGTGATACATCAATATCGTGACATCTCAAGAACACGAGAGATAGAGAGAGAGAGAGACATAGCTACTAGTACAAACCCTCGGCCCCGAGGATGGACTACTCCCTCCTCATCATGGTGGCTGTCAGGATGATGATGATGGCCACCGGTGATGATCTCCCCCTCCGTCAGAGTGCCGGAACGGGGTCTAGATTGGTTTTTCATGGCTACGGAGCCTTACAGCGGCGGAAATTCCGATCTAGGGTTATCACGAGGTTTTTTGGAATATTTGACAATTTATAGGGCAAAGAGGCGATGCGGGAGGCCACCGAGGTGGACCCAGGCATGCCCAGGTGGGTTGTGCCCCCCTCGGGGCACCCCTCTGGTACTTCTCTGGCCCATCCTGGGTGTTCTAGTCCAAAAAAATCTCCAAAAAATTTCGCTGCGTTTGGACTCCGTTTGATATTGATTTCCTGAGATGCAAAAAACAAGCAAAAAACAACTGGCACTGGGCACTATGTCAATAGGTTAGTCCCAAAAAATGATATCAAGTTGCTATAAAATGATTGTAAAACATCCAAGAATGATAATATAAGAGCATGAATACTTCATAAATTATAGATACGTTGGACACGTATCAGCATCCCCAAGCTTAATTCCTACTCGTCCTCGAGTAGGTAATGATAAAAGAAATAATTTATGAAGTGTGAATGCTAGCAAAGTGCATAAGTTTGATCAATGATAATTTCAATCACTTTTCCTAGCATCATAATAGGAATTATTTCTCATAAAACTTTTCATGTTAAAGTAGCAACCAATTCACATGTTAAGGTTCAAACAATGAACTCTCTTGAAACTTAACAACCTATATTCTTAGTCACCAAACAGTTGCAATTCAACTTAATCAACAGAGAAGTAAGAGCTCCACATACTCAATCATCATATAGTGTTCCATGATTGCTACTACTCAAAGCATATTCTTAGAACAAATGGCATCCATCGAACACAAAGAAAGATATGGGCTTAATATTTCGCCTCCCAACTCATTTATCATAGAGAAAATTGTCAACAATAATAATTCATGATCAAATATATTTGACTGGTCATATGTGCTTAGATCTTTCCCTGATGCTTGCCAACTAGAGAATAATTTAGGTTTAATGAGGATGTATACTATTGACTCTTTGCATAAAAGCAAATACTAAAAAGTAAAAGATAGGCCCTTCGCGAAGGGAAGCAAAGGTTGCCATGCGCTTTTTATTTGGATGCCCAAGCTCTTAATGCAAAGTAACGTCACGTTATATTGTCACTTATGCTAGCAATCTTTATTATGCAGTCCGTCACTTTTATTACTTTGCCATCACAAGTTCGTACAACGCTCAATTTCCCCTTACAATAAAATATCGGACATATTTAGGAGCAATTTTTTATTGCTTTATGCACCGATGACAACTTAATTGAAGGATCTTATTCAATCCATAGGTAGGTATGGTGGACACTCATGGCAAGAAACTGGGTTTAAGGGTTTTTGGATGCACAAGTAGTATCTCTACTTAGTACAAATTTTTGGCTAGCAAAAGATCCTAGGCAAACACCACATGTTGGAGGATCTATGACAATATAACTTCTATGCAAATATACACAACCATAACTCATTACAATTCCTCCTTGTCCAACTTCAACTAATTTGCTCAAGTTTGAAAATAATTAATGGGTATTCACAATCATAGAAGATTTCCAAGATAATATATTTGCATGTGAAAGTTCTTTTCCTTATACTAATCATTCATGAATTGCTTGTATGACCAATATTGTGATTGTCAAGCTTCAAATGATTTCACTTTCTAAACCCAATGTGAAGCTACTACTAGGCATGATATGAACATATAATTTCAACTTCATGATATTCAATTCATTAAATAGTTACTCATAGTATATAAGTGAAGCACAAGAGTAAATGACAAGCTACTCCAAAAATATATAAGTGAAGATCAAGCGAGTAGTTAAGTAAATAGGTAGCTAATTGTGGACTCTCTATTATTTAAAAACTTTCAGGTCTAAGTATTTTATTAAAAAAGCAATAAAAACAAAATAAAATGGCATTCCAAGAATAGCACAACTCATGTGAAGAATCAAAAACTTAGGCTCGGCCGATACTAACCGATAATTGTTGAAGAAGAAAGGTGGGATGCCTACTGGAGCATCCCCAAGCTTAGATGCTTGAGAATTCTTGAAATATTATCTTGGGATGCCTTGGGAATCCCCAAGCTTGAGATTTTGTGTCTCCTTAATTCCTTTTATATCACGGTTCCCCTAAATCTTAAAAACTGCATCCACACAAAAGTCAACAAGAACTCGTGAGATAAGTTAGTATAAATCAATGCAATAACCTTATCATTCTCTACTGTAGAAAATCACTACAATTATTATTCAACATTGCATACTAAATGCATCTTCATATTTAATACTCCTATCCTCAAATAGAATCATTAAACAAGCAAACATATGCAAACAATGCAAAAATAACAGCAATCTGTCTAAACAGAATAGTCTGTAAAGAGTGCAATATTCATCATATTTCCCTAACTCCAAAATTTCTGAAAAATTACCACACTATAGAAAATTTATTATAGCTTACTATGCAAAAAGTTTCAACATTTTATCATATTCTGACTTTTCTAGAGAATGTGTGCAACAACAACAAACTTTGTATTTTGAAACAGCCATAAGTAGACTCGCAAAATAAGCATGGCAAAGGCTATACTTAACATTTTTATTGAAGTAAAATATGCAAAACATTATTATAGATAACAGCAAGCAAATCCTAACAAAATAAAATGACGCTCCAAGAAAAACACATATCATGTGACGAATAAAAATATAGCCTCAAGTAAGGTTACCGATAATGTTGGAGACAAAAGAGGGGATGCCTTTCGGGGCATCCCCAAGCTTAGTTGCTTGGATATTCCTTGAATATCACCTTAGGGGTTCCTTTGGCATCCCCAAGCTTGGGGTCTTGTCACTCCTTATTCTCCTCATATCGATATCTCGTGAGATAGGTTAGTATGATAAAGAGCAAACTATTCACTTTGGTACTGTCAAATACAAGATTCATAATTGTTCTCACACAATTCCTACTTTAGCCTATCATTTCCACAATTTATATTGAGCAATATAAGCCATAGAAACTAGGAAACAAGCAAACTATGCATTGAAAATAGAATCTGTCAAAAATAGAACAGTCTGAAGTAATCTGTACTCCAACCATACTTCTGTAACTCAAAAAGTTATGAAAAATTAGGACAACGTATATAATTTGTATATATATAACCTTTCAAAAATTCAGATCAATATCACATTCCAGTAAACTTTCAAAATTCCTAGACTAAGCGCAAAAGTTTCTGTTTTTGCACAGATTCAAGTCAACTATCATCCACACTATCCCAAAGGCTTTACTTGGCACTTTATTGAAACAAAAGCTATAAAACATGATTACCACAGTAGCCTAATCATGTGAACACACAAAAACAATAGGGTTAAATGTTGGGTTGTCTCCCAGCAAGCACTTTTCTTTAATGCCTTTTAAGCTAGGCATGATGATTTAAATGATGCTCACATAAAAGTAAAGAATTGAAACATAACAAGAGCATCATGAATCACATGACAAGCACATTTAAGTCTAACACACTTCCTATGCATAGGGATTTTGTGAGCAAATAATTTATGGGAACAAGAATCAACTAGCATAAGAAGGCAAAACAAGTGCAACTTCAAAACTTTTTTTTCGAAACTAAGGCAAAAGCTTTGCCTCATCTATTATTTAAGCAGAAGAGAATTGCCCAGTTAATTAGTGGAAAACTGGGCGAAAACCGATGCAACAAGGGCCAAGCCCACTCCCACACAATCACGCACACATGACTAAGCCCACTCTTGCCGACAACATGTCGAACACACAACTTCCACCGCTGCCGGAAAGAAGAATCCATGACTATGAGAGGAGCAGCCACGGGACCCTCCCGCAGAAATGAAGAGCATGCACTCCACATGGCCCGCGTCCCTGATATGACAACGAGCAACATCGAAGGCAACCTCGTCGCCCAGACGACACGAAGCTGAAGCTCTCAATCCTACAAAGTCTCGGAGCCGCCGCCCCGGCATTCACCGCTCCGTTGCACCCTGTGCGGTCCACCGACACCACCTTCCGGGGCCGCTGCCCCGACATACCACCGCTCACCCTCGAGCTACAACGCTACATGATGCAGCCACCCGCAACCCATGCTGCACAGGGTGACTGCCCGCAGACCACGGCCGTCGTACAACTTCCGAGGCCGCTGCCCCGACATATCGTCCAACTGTCCACTCTTGAACGCGTTGACCGAGCCGACGACCCTGCCGCCCTCGCCGCTCAAGATCGCCACCCAAGCCATGCCGAGAAGCAATCCTACCTCATGGAGTTGTCACTGCATTGGTTTCCGAGACCGCCGTCTCGGCGCACAAATTCAGGGCCGCTGCCCCAACATACACTAACCTTGGTGGTGAAGAGATCGCTCGCAACAGTCTCTCCCAAACGATGCCTCCAAGGAGGTCACGACATAGACGCCGCCGCCCGCTTCGGAAGACCGAGGCAAAGATTTTCATCCAGAGAGCCAAATCCGTCATGATGTTGACGGAGCTCCACAACGACGCCTCCAAGAAGGTAGACGACGCTAGTAGCACCGCCGTCGTTGGCCTAACCTTGGTCAAGGCAGTGCTTTCGTCGGAGCTCCTCGCCATATAACAGGACTTGCGGATCCAGAGCACCGGATGGCGTCCGGATCACTAGAGAGCACACCTCCACCACCACCTGCCGCCAACCACCACCACTGCACAAACCCGAATGTAGCACCTCATGCCACGGCGAGCTCCATGCCACTGCCGCCTCCCAGGGCCTAGCTGGGCCTCTGCCCCGATTCACAGACCCGAGCACCACCAGTGCCAAATTTGGGCAAAGGACTCCCAGATCCGTCGCCGCCCAGCTCCGCAGACCGCAGCCACCACCACTCAGCACCGTCGCGTCCAGCTCCTCGTCCGCCACCTCGCCTGCATCGTCTCACACCTTGAGCGCCCCCTGCAGGCCCGCCGCCACCAGCCGACGCCTTGGTGAGAGCAGCAAGTTCCGCAGCATGGCCGCCGCGCAAGAACCGTGGGCACCGCGCACCCCCGGCATGCCAAGACGTGACCCCGCCGTCGAAGCTCGCAGCCGAGCCCCCTCCACACCCGCAGCTACCGCGCCACAGAAACAGTCCCGCAGCCACCGTCGCCACCGGGTTTTGCCCGGCGACAACCTCCAGCGGTGGCGAGGGGAGGTGGTGAGGCAGGGGAGGTCCCCCGGCAGCTGGATCTGGGCGCCCTGATGCGGCTACAGGAGCCGCACGGAAGCGAGTTGCTTCACGAGTTTTTGTTGCGAGTTTTTGGTAACTTCAAAACTTTCAACACAAAGAGAGGGAACTTGATATTATTGCTATATGTAAAAGCATATGTTCCTATCTCATAGTAAATTTCAGTAGCATCATGAATGAATTCAACAATATAACTATCACATAAAGAATTCTTTTCATGATACATAAGCATAGAAATTTTGTTACTCCCCACATAAGCAAATTTATTCTCATCAATAGTAGTGGGAGCAAACTCAACAAAATAACTATCATGGGATTAAAAATTAAAATCATGATGACAAGTTTCATGATTATCATTATTCTTTATAGCATACATGTCATCACCATAATCATCATAGATAGCAACTTCATTGTCAAAATCAATTGAAACCTCTTCCAAAATAGTGGATTCATCACTAAATAAAGTCACGACCTCTCCAAATCCACTTTTATCATTATAATAAGATTCAACACCCTCCAAAATAGTGGGATCGTTAGTACCTAGAGTTGACACTCTTCCAAACCCACTTTCATCAATATAATCATCATAAATAGGAGGCATGCAATCATCATAATAAATTGTCTCATCAAAACTTGGGGGACTAAAAATATCATCATCATCAAATATAGCATCCCCAAGCTTATGGCTTTGCATATCGTTAGCATCATGGATATTCAAAGAAGTTATACTAGCAACATTGCAATCATGCTCATCATTCATGTCAATCATTTTATTGAATTCCTCTTCTATCAATTGAGCACAATTTTCCTTTCCATCATTTTCAAGAAAGACATTATAAAGATGAACAATATGATGCCACCTCAATTCCATTTTTTAGTTTTCTTTTTATATACCAAACTAGTGATAAAACAAGAAACTAAAAGATTCAACTACAAGATCTAAAGATATACCTTCAAGCACTCACCTCCCCAGCAACAGCGCCAGAAAAGAGCTTGATGTCTACTACGCAACTTTATTCTTGTAGACTCGTGTTGGGCCTCCAAACGCAGAGTTTTGTAGGCCAGTGGCAATTTTCCCTCAAGTGGATGACCTAAGGTTTATCAATCTGTGGGAGGCGGAGGATGAAGATGGTCTCTCTATAACAACCCTGCAACCAAATACTAGAAATCTCTTGTGTCCCCAACACACCCAATACAATGGCAAATTGTATAGGTGCACTAGTTCGGCGAAGAGATGGTGATAAAAGTGTAGTAATAATAGTAGATATTGATTTTTGTAATAGGAACAATAAAAAACAACAAGGTAGCAATTGATAAAATGGAGCACAAACGGTATTACAATGCTTGAAAATGAGGCCTACGATCCGTACTTTCGCTAGTGCAATCTCTCAACAGTGCTAATATAATTGGATCATATAGCCATCCCTCAACATGCGATGAAGAATCACTCCAAAGTGCTTATCTAGCGGAGAACATAAAAAGAAATTGTTTGTAGGGTACGAAAACACCTCAAAGCTATTCTTTCCGTTCGATCTATTCAAGAGTTCATACTGAAATAACACAAAGCTATTATTTCCACTCGATCTATCCAAGAGTTCATACTAGAATAACACCATATGATACACATCAACCAACTCTAATGTCACCTAGATACTCCAGTGGCACCGCGAGTATCCGTGAGTTGATTATGGGATATGCATCAAACAATTTCAGATTCATAATACTCAATCTGACACAAAGAACCACAAAGAGTGGCCCCAAGAACCGGAGAAACAAAGACAAGAACATGCATCAACCCCTATGCATAGATTACCCCAATGTCACCTCAAGAATCCGCGAGATGAGTGCCAAAACATAAATCAGGTGAATAAAATATGATACCCCATTGTCACCACGGGTATTCATAGCAAGACATACATCAAGGATTCCCAAATCCAGAAAAGTATTCAATCCGATAAAATGAAATCTCAAAGGGAAAACTCAATTCACAAGATATAGAGGGGAAACACCATATGATTCAACTATATTAACAAAGCCCGCGATACATCAAGATCGTGACATCTCCAGAACACGAGAGAGAGAGATTAAAAACATAGCTACTGGTACACACTGATGTCTACTACAGAACCTTCTTCTTGTAGACGTTGTTGGGCCTCCAAGTGCAGAGGTTTGTAGGACAGTAGCAAATTTTCCTCAAGTGGATGACCTAATGTTTACCAATCCGTGGGAGGTGTAGGATGAAGATGGTCTCTCTCAAACAACCCTGCAACCAAATAACAAAGAGTCTCTTGTGTCCCCAACACACCCAATACAACGGTAAATTGTATAGGTGCACTAGTTCAGCGAAGAGATGGTGATACAAGTGCAATATGGATGATAGATATAGGTTTTTGTAATCTGAAATTATAAAAACAGCAAGGTAACTAATGATAAAAGTGAGCGTAAACAGTATTGCAATGCTAGGAAACAAGGCCTAAGGTTCATACTTTCACTAGTGCAAGTTCTCTCAACAATAATAACATAACTGGATCATATAAATATCCCACAACATGCAACAAAGAGTCACTCCAAAGTCACTAATAGCGGAGAACAAACAAATAGATTATTGTAGGGTACGAAACCACCTCAAAAAAATTCTTTCTAATCGATCTATTCAAGAGTGCGTAGTAAAATAACACGAAGCTATTCTTTCCATATCTATCATAGAGTTTGTACTAGAATAACACCTTAAGACACAAATCAACCAAAACCCTAATGTCACCTAGATACTCCAATGTCACCTCAAGTATCCGTGGGTATGATTATACGATATGCGTCACATAATCTCAGATTCATCTATTCAACCAACACAAAGTACTTCAAAGAGTGCCCCCAAGTTTCTACCGGAGAGTCAAGACGAAAATGTGTGCCTGTTGGAAATATGCCCTAGAGGCAATAATAAAAGTGTTATTATTATATTTCTTTGTTCATGATAATAGTCTTTTATTCATGCTATAACTGTATTATCCGGAAATCGTAATACACGTGTGAATACATAGACCACAACATGTCCCTAGTGAGCCTCTAGTTGACTAGCTCGTTGTGATCAACAGATAGTCATGGTTTCCTGGCTATGGACATTGGATGTCGTTGATAACGGGATCACATCATTAGGAGAATGATGTGATGGACAAGACCCAATCGTAAGCCTAGCACAAAGATCGTGTAGTTCGTATGCTAAATCTTTTCTAATGTCAAGTATCTTTTCCTTAGACCATGAGATTGTGCAACTCCCGGATACCGTAGGAATGCTTTGGGTGTACCAAACGTCACAACGTAACTGGGTGGCTATAAAGGTGCATTACAGGTATCTCCGAAAGTGTCTGTTGGGTTGGCACGAATCGAGACTGGGATTTGTCACTCCGTGTAAACGGAGAGGTATCTCTGGGCCCACTCGGTAGGACATCATCATAATGTGCACAATGTGATCAAGGAGTTGATCATGGGATGATGTGTTACGGAACGAGTAAAGAGACTTGCCGGTAACGAGATTGAACAAGGTATCGGTATACCGACGATCGAATCTCGGGCAAGTACAATACCGCTAGACAAAGGGAATTGTATACGGGATCGATTGAGTCCTTGACATCGTGGTTCATCCGATGAGATCATCGTGGAACATGTGGGAGCCAACATAGGTATCCAGATCCCGCTGTTGGTTATTGACCGGAGAACGTCTCGGTCATGTCTGCATGTCTCCCGAACCCCGTAGGGTCTACACACTTAAGGTTCGGTGACGCTAGGATTATAAAGGAAGCTTGTATGTGGTTACCGAATGTTTTTCGGAGTCCCGGATGAGATCCCGGACGTCACGAGGAGTTCCAGAATGGTCCGGAGGTAAAGATTTATATATGGGAAGTCTTGTTTTGGTCACCGGAAAAGTTTCGGGCGATATCGGTAATGTACCGGGACCACCGGGAGGGTCCCGGGGGTCCACCAAGTGGGGCCACCTGCCCCAAAAGGCTGCGTGGGCCAAGTGTGGGAGGGGACCAGCCCCTAGGTGGGCTGGTGCGCCCCCCACAAGGGGCCCAAGGCGCAAGGGAGAGTGGGAGGGGGCAAACCCTAGTCCAGATGGGCCTTAAGGCCCACCTAGTGGGCGCCTCCCCTCTCTCCCCTCTTGGCCGCCCCCCCAAAACCCATCTAGGGCTGGCCGCCACCCCTAGGGGGTGGAAACCATAGAGGGGGCGCAGCCCTCCCCTTCCCCTATATATATTGGAGGTTTTTGGAGCAGCCCAACACATGAGAACTTCTCCCTCTCGTTGGTGCAGCCCTGCATCTCTTCTTCCTCCTCCTCCTCTCCTGTGGTGCTTGGCGAAGCCCTGCAGGATAGCCACGCTCCTCCACCACCACCACGCCGTTGTGCTGCTGCTGGACGGAGTCTTCCTCAACCTCTCCCTCTCTCCTTGCTGGATCAAGGCGTGGGAGACGTCACTGGGCTGTACGTGTGTTGAACGCGGAGGTGCTGTCCGTTCGGCACTAGGATCTCCGGTGATTTGGATCACGACGAGTACGACTCCTTCAACCCCGTTCTCATGAACGCTTCCGCTTAGCGATCTACAAGGGTATGTAGATGCACTCTCCTTCCCCTCGTTGCTGGTTTCTCCATAGATTGATCTTGGTGACACGTAGGAAAATTTTGAATTATTGCTACGTTCCCCAACAGTGGCAACCCCTATGCATAAGTTCATTGAACCCGCAAGTTGATCACCAAAACATACATCAAGTAGATCACGTGAATATCCCATTGTTACCACAGATAAGCACGGCAAGACATACATTAAGTGTTCTCAAATCCTTAAAGACTCAATCCAACAAGACAACTTTAAGGGGAAAACTCAATTCATCACAAGAGAGTAGAGGGGGGACATCATAAGATCCAACTATACTAGCAAAGCTCGCGGTACATCAAGATCGTGCCGAATCAAGAACACGAGAGAGAGAGAGAGAGAGAGAGAGATCAAACACATAGCTATTGGTACATACCCTCAGCCCCAAGGGTGAACTACTCCCTCCTCGTCATGGAGAGCACCGGGATGATGAAGATGGCCACCGGTGAGGGATGCCCCCTCCGGCAGGGTGCCGGAACAGGGTCCCGATTCATTTTTGGTGGCTATGGAGGCTTGGGGCGGCGGAACTCCCGATCTATTGTGCTCCTCAATGTTTTTAGGGTATATGGACATATATAGGCGAAAGAAGTCGGTCAGGGGAGCCACGAGGGGCCCATGAGGGTGGGGGCGTGCCTCCCTGCCTCGTGGCTTCCTCATTGCTTCCCTTACGTGCACTCCAAGTCTCCTGGATTGCTTCCGTTCCAAAAATAACTCTCCTGAAGGTTTCATTCCGTTTGGACTCCGTTTGATATTCCTTTTCTTCGAAACACTGAAATAGGCAAGAAAACAACAATTTGGGTTGGGCCTCCGATTAATAGGTTGGTTCCAAAAATAATATAGAAGTGTATAATAAAGCCCATAAACATCCAAAACAGATAATATAATAGCATGAATGCTTCATAAATTATAGATATGTTGGAGACGTATCAGCATCCCCAAGCTTAATTCCTCCTCGTCCTCGAGTAGGTAAATGATAAAAGAAATAATTTATGAAGTGTGAATGCTAGCACTTGCATAAGTTTGACCAATGATAATTTCAATCACCTTTTCTAGCATCATTATATGTCATAACAGTAGCTCATCTCATAAAACTTTTCATGATCAAGTAACGAGCTATTCAAATGTTAAAGCATAGACCATAAACTTTCTAGCAAACTTCATTCTCAGTCATCAAACAATTGCAATTCATCTTATTTTCAGGAAGGGTCTATGTCAGAGCTTTGATTTAGCAAATCCCACATACTCAACTATCATATAGTCTTCCATGATTGCTACCGCTCAAAGCATATTTTTAGAACAAATAGCATCAATCGAACACAGAGAAAGACAGGGGCTTAATGTTTCGCCTCCCAACTTACTTATCATATAGGTAATTGTCGACAATAATAATTCATGATCAAATATATTTGAATGGCCATATATGCTTAGATCTTTCCCCATCACACGATGCTTGCCAACTAAAGAGTAGGTTGGAATGAGAAGGAATACTACTAACTCTTGCATAAAAGTAAAAGATAGGCCCTTCGCAGAGGGAAGCAGGGATTTGTAGAGGTGCCAGAGCTCGAAGCTTTTAAACAGAGATGAAAATAATTTTGAGAGGTGTCGGGGATATACCCCGCGGTATAAACCGCCGGATGTATGACCCGGCTAGAGTTTGGCGATTCACCGGCGACCCACTTGGACCTGGCGGTTTAAGATTCATTGGTAATCTGGCAGGCGGGTCAGAGGAGCGAAAAGACCCGGTGGCCCAACGGGCGGTTTATGGAAGGCCGGATCACGCTATGGTGGGCCGATTTATGAGGAAAGCACAAGGAATATTTTTCTACAAAGGAAGCAAGACTAGGACTCCACTTGTAATAGAGTAATCCTAATCCTACTAGGACTAGTCATGTAACCCGCCCCTTCAACATATATAAGGAGGGGCAGGGCTCCCCAAAGAGTAACAAGCAAGAAGAAACAATCTCTAGGGCTAGACACAACTAGGAGAGCCGGTTTGCGGCGACTCCCACGTGATGATAATGAGATCTAGCCACAAACATCATGTAGGGTTGTTACCGGATGATGTTTCCCGGGGCCCAAAGCTGTCTAAACCCTTGTCTTGTGTTGCGTCTCTCGATTCCGCTCAACCCCTTTCAAGCTACCACATAGATGCGTTGGCCTCGCGACTAAGTCCTCACACTAAGGACATCTGACGTGTTAATTCCACGACAGTTGACGCCCACCGTGGGGCCTGCGCTCGGTGGTGTTGAGCTCTTGGAGGGATCTCTTCAGGGATCGAGAAGCTCGCGATATGCCGAACAATCAAACCGGCGTGTTCAAGATTTAAGATCGAAAGGAAATTAGGGTTGCGTCAGATGCGCCATCACATGGGTGAAGTTGACAAGACCGACAGGATTTCCATCAAGCGTCACCACGACTCGGGAACACGGGCATGTTTTGTCCGTCTATAACGGCTGTACTACGGGTGCACTAAAAAGAGGTAATAGCACCCCAGGTACCCTAACTTGCACAAGATGTGATGATTCAGTCCCAAACTTGTAAAACTTGACTTCACCATACCCCAACTTGCACCTCATGTGATGATTTAGTCCCAGGCCAATCATAGCTTGACAATTGGCAGCCAGGTGGCTGGACTGGTCCGCGCATGCACTTTTGCAGAAACCCCCCTGCCTTTTTCCCTATTCAACCCGCACTCTCTCCACGTGAATTAATTCTGTCGGAACGAATCCACTTCGCGTGCGCCTCTGTTCCCCTCGTGCTCACCTGCCCCCCTCAGCTCCAGCTCCATCTCCACGCCGACAGCAAGCTCGCCGCCGCCGTCCAGCTTCAGCTCCGGCGTCATGGTCTCCTGGTCGGACGGTTCGTCCTCGACATCGACATCCCGAGCAAGAAGGTGACGGTGGTGGGCGACGCGACGCCGCTAGCCGTGGTCACCAGCGTCTCCAAGGTGAAGCCCGTGCAGTTCTGGCCGTCGCAGCCGTGCCCCCGCGCGCCTCCGCTTCCTTCTGAACGCTCCAACCAGTGATCTCTCTGCTCTCTCTGAATCACAAGCTAACCGTTATTTTTCAGAGCCGACCGAGTGCTTCTTCCTCTTGCTCTACCTTAACAATCAACGTACAATCGAAAAATGGGATCATTGGACAACAGTTTCATGCTCCTGAATGGGAAATTGATGTATGATCGAGACAAACGAAGATAATGACGGCACAGCTGGTGAATGTTACATTGCGTTTTAGCTGTTGAATGGCTTGGCCTCATACTGACGAGCATACTAAGTGAAACAGGTTCCATGAGAAGTCGCATTACACGATCCACTTAAAGCCAACGACAGATACTAATAAGTTTCCAACACATGCAGCTGGGATGTACTCATGTACTCCAGTAGTACTCCTAAGTAAAGCGCTTAGTGCCATAGAAAATCTTAACCGATTAAACTGCAGAAGGAAAGAACACAGGACGATCCAGAATTCGAGCTCGACAGGTAGGGAAGTACACCCAGGATCCTAGACCCCCAAAACAGAAAAACAACCAAGAACATTCGTCAGCACCGTTGATTCACCGGCTCTCCTCCTCGGTGCGCCGAGCGCCGCCGGAGAGCGCGGCGACAAGGTTGAGGTGGTGGTGGTGGACCTGCGCCATCGGCATGTACGCGGCCTGCGCATCCAGCAGCGACAACCCCCACGTGTCCTGCCGCGGCGGCGCCTGCAGTGCCGCCCAGAACGCCGACGTTGCAGCCCCCGCGCCGAAGGCGTCGTTCTCCTCCTCGCGCGGGCGCTTGCCGAGGAGCGTGTGCGGGTACGAGAAGGAGGAGGAGGAGGAGGTGGATGGCGCGGAGGAGGAGACGAAGGCGGCGGGGGTGGTGCCGGTCCCCGTGGCGGCGAGGATCGAGGGCTCCGCCTGCCGGAGCAACCACTCGATGGTCTGGCCGTCGGACTTGAGCCCCAGCTCGCGCGTGAGCTGGAACACGCGCGCGGCGCACACGATCGGCATACGCACGCGCCGACCGCGCCCGTTCACCTTGCTGTGCCGGTCCTTCACGCTGCCACCAGCCTTCTTGCTCGGCGCCGGAGGAAGAGAGATCAGAGAGAGCAGTGAGATCACTGGTTGGAGCGTTCAGAAGGAAGCGGAGGCGCGCGGTGGGCACGGCTGCGACGGCCAGAACTGCGCGGGCTTCACCTTGGAGACGCTGGTGAGCACGCCCAGCGGCGTCACGTCGCCCACCACCGTCACCTTCTTGCTCGGGATGTCGATGTCGAGCACAAACCGTCCGACCAGGAGACCATGACGCCGGAGCCGAAGCTGGACGGCGGCGGCGAGCTTGCTGTCGGCGTGGAGCTGGAGCTGGAGCTGAGGGGGGCAGGTGAGCACGAGGGGAACAGAGGCGGACGCGAGGTGGATTCGTTCCGACAGAATTAATTTAGGTGGAGAGAGTGCGGGTTGAATAGGGAAAAAGGCAGGGGTTTCTGCAAAAGTGCATGCGTTGACCGGTCCAGCCACCTGGCTGCCAATTGTCAAGCTGTGATTGGGCTGAAACTAAATCATCACATGAGATGCAAGTTAGGATATGATAGAGTCAAGTTTTACAAGTTTGGGACTGAATCATCACATTCTGTGCAAGTTAGGGTACCTGCGGTGCTATTACCTCCACTAAAAATCCAGATGCAAAAGAAAGCAGAGAGAGAAGAAGACGGAGACGGGAATTCAGACGGGTCAGCACTAGTTTTTTTTTTTTGAGGAAGGTAAAGTACCCCTCCAGACATTATATCACAAGAGTTCTAGGGATACATAAGCCCTCAGGCGGATCTAGTAGCCAGACAAACCGGCCAACATTATACCTAAGTGATGATCGAGCAAGCCTGTGAGCTTCAAAGTTTGAACTGCGTTTCTCGTGACAAAAAAAAAGCCATCCAACTGCGCACCTCTGCTTTAATCTCCTGTGTGATGTGATAATATACTGGTTTGGAGTCCTCATTTATAGTATTGATCACCCTAAGGCAATCAGAAGCCACCTTAACTCTTCGAGTAAGCAAGTCGTCCGCCAATAAGAGAGCCTCCCTTATCGCAAGAGCTTCAACGGTTTCTGCATCTGATTCCTGTGAAGACAACAGAAGAAGCTCCCAAGAATTCACCTTCACAGCTTCGTGCTACAGCTGCAACGGCAGCCTTGTCATCAAGTTTTCCCAAGGCTCCGTCCATGTTTACCTTCGTCCAGCCGGCCGGTGAGGGGATCCATTGCTGGACATTGGTCTCCACTTGTCTCCGTCCACGTTTACCTTCGTCCAGCCGGCCGGTGAGGGTCAGCACTAGTATGACCCGGAAGATAATTCGGGCCCGGTTTCGAGTCAGTTGCGGTTGGACCGCCGCGATTCCCCTCTGCCATCGCACTGTTTCCGACTGCTCACCTCGGCTGGTTGCCTTTCCTGCGGCCGTCATCCGAGTCAGGCCGCCAGGCTGCCTCTGCGTTCAAGACGCACGCCGTCTTCAAGCCACCTCCGTGTCTCCGCCACTGCCGTGTCCTCAGCCCGCCGCGAGCCGCTCGCAGAGTCGCCACATCCACGGCAACAGCTCACTTCGCCGGATTGACACCACGCGGCTGGAGCATGCTTCGATCCACATCTATGCCTCAAGTCGCCCTGGTGCGAGCGGATCCGCTCTGACTTGAGCCGCTGCGCCGTCCATCCACGTTCAGCCTTCCTCGCTTGCTCGCTGGTAGCACGCGAGTTACCCGCGCCTGCGTCAGCTCCAACCCCCGGTCCCCGTCAAACTATGGCACACCTTGCTACGGGTCGGGCCGCCCCGGCCTTGCTTCGGTCGACCGCTGAAGACGGCAGCCGCCGCTGAAGCTGGCCGACCCCGCGTCCTTCACCTGCTCTGCCTCGGAGTGCCTGCGCCACCGCAACCTTGACAAACCAGCCATGGCTGAACAGCCCTTAACGGCGCGCTTCATCGGCTGACCGCCTCCTCCAACGCATAGCTTTGCTGCTGCTGCTTACCTCCGCGGGTACGGCGTCAAGCCGCCGTCACTGAGTAGCCATCGCGGCCGAATCAATTCGCCGCCTCGCAAGTCGCCGACCCGCTGTCACCGTCGCGTCGAGTCACCTCTGCCTGCGCGGCTTCAGTCGCTCTGTGGTTTCACGCAGAGTCAGTTTTCACCATCCGTGGCCTCGACCCAACCCAGTACTACCTCGCTTCAGCTATGCGGTAATGAAATTCAGTATAGAAAAACTGCAGGTTGGTAAAGCGAAGAGTCCAAACAGATGAGACAAGAAACCTGCACCAGAGAAAACAGAGTCCATCATGACAGCTGAATGAAGTTTGATCAGATATTAAGACGACACCGTTTCATGCGCACTGCACTCTCATCTCAGCACATCAAGCATTCTATGTTGGCATACATACTATGTCTGATTACAGAAGCAACGGCGAGGCTAAATGCTGCAGAAGCATCTAGTGGCACAAGCCTGCTGTAACACTTAATGGGCAATTTTTACATTCTGGTTGTTTCCACAGAATAAAAAGAGGAAGGAAATAGAGGGCGGTGGCCGTTGGTTCTATCAGGTGTGCGCGTGCCAGCTGTTACTATGGCACTAACTGAGACAAAAACATCAGGTTTTCTAAGGAAAACAGCAGAAGATCAAAGCTGCTAGCGCGGCATGCAATGTACTACTTTGGACTTGCTAAGAAAAAAAAGGGGATTCTCTCCCCACGAGGAGACCTCAATCATCCTAGGCATTTGACGACAAGAGAACCAGTACTACTACTCCTCTCAACATGGCATGATTTTCAAAGCAACCAAAGGAGATGTGTTGGGGGGTTTCTTGCCTTACAACAATTCTTTTATCAAAAGCAAAAGCGGCACTATGCATAATCTGGAATCATGATGGTTATTCAGGACAAAGGTATTGTCATACCGCGGTCATGGAGCGCGCGCCAGCATGATTTTGCACTGACGTTCTTCCGTGCCATGCTACTTGACGGATACACGTGCAAGTCGCCGCCCCCGTTGTTCAGTTTACATCCGTTCGTGCCTGCGGCCGGCTCGTGCGTCCGCGCCGGTTTACAAATGTCACGATTGGCTCGCCCGTCCGCACCGGTTTACCACGCCGCGGACGGTTCACCCGTGAGCGACTTCAACTTTACCTAGCGATCATCAATTTCATAGCGAATTATTTCCGGCCTGGCACATCAGATGATATCCATCTAAAATATATTTTATTGGTACATATTATTTTTTGTCAAAGAGCAGTTTATCTTTGTCTTGGTCTACAATATTGTTGATGCAGGATAATTGTTCACTACATCAAAACGACATGGTTAGCTTGCCCGTCCGCGCCAGTTTATAACACAGCGGCCGGTTCATCTGTTTGAGCCACCTCTGATGCTGAGGACATCTTTTCCGTCTGCCTCTCGCGGCCTGATCTACATCAACACACCGGGCCGCACCTGTCTGCATGAGGTGTTTATTGAGTATAAAGCAAATCACAAATTTGGTAGCCCGGTTTTCTTTCAAATTAGAGGCAAATTATCATCAACCGCCGTCTGCACTGGATGGATCAATGGGCGGGCACGCAAGTCGCCGCCACTATAGTTTGGTTAATTTCAAATACCCAGTTGGAAGGAACTATTGGCCGAGTTGCTGATACGGCTCATACGATCATTTATAACCCGTCACAGTCATTTCAACATTCTGCGGATTCACATCGCGCTATAAAAGTTAATGATATGCACTTTTGTTATGATCAAGCATGGAGAGTCTCAAGACAACTCCTCGAGTCGTCTTAAGACTCGGGGGCTACGATGACATGACTCAGCAAATCTTGTCAGTTTCAGCAAATTTAAGAACCCCAGGACGATGGAGGGAAAGATAACCCGGTCCCGGAGGCGACTGTTACTTTGGTGACAATTTAAAGGCCGTCAGAAAATTTCCGGCTTAGAAAGTATATGGCGGTTACAACACCCCGGCTCAATGAAGAAGTTCCGGGTCATCATAAAGGATTCTGGTTTACAATCCGGCTCAAGGGAAGTCAGTCTCATTGAAGCTCTCGAATATCCGATTTACAATCCGGTTCAAGAGAACTCTATTCTCCCACAAATCTCTGAAGCTCTCAAATCCGGTTTAAAAATGTCCGGTTCAAAAAGGAATTAACTTCTCGCAAGTTCGAGTTTAAAGACCGTCAGAAAATTTCCGGCTGAAAATGAAGATTCCGGTTCAAAATCTGGTTCAAGACACATCTCTCTCTCATAAAGCGTGGAAGCTGTCCATATCCGGTTCAAAATCCCGGTTCAAGAAGAATTTATCTCTTGCAAAAAGATAAAGGTTGCCGAAGAGGACCTGTTGCCATGATGCACGGTTCAAACATGGGTATCCCGCCTTATTGGCTTATCATATTATTGGTTATATGGGGGCTTCAGCTAACAAAGCGGAGTTCTGTCCATTAATCCGGCTATCACGCCACAACAAAGCTTGGGAGCTTCACACCCAAGGGGCCAAAGAGAGACTTGTTGCTATGCACAGCTCAAACATAGGCACCCATTGAGCACAGCTCACAAAGCTACTTGGGGGCTCTTTGTGTAAAGTAACAAAGAGTTTGAAAGGACCCTTGTAATTGGGTAGCGACCCACGGCTTGTAAGCCTGGTGTATTCACCTAAAACCCCGGGTTAACCTGCCTTCATCAAGTAAGCCACTCCTATCCAGGTAATCCTGGCATGACCCGTCGAACATTTGACAAGTTACTCTTATATAGACCCTGAACTTGTCAAAGTTAAAACGACGATTGGTTAGTTGGAGGCCCATCTTAAAAGGCTTTGTCAAATGGTTTAACTCAGTGGCTTGGCAGCCCATGAAAAGCCTCGAATTTGGGCCTGGCAGCCCTTGAAAAGCCTCGACTACAATTTTTTATTTGATTTTGTTTTTGCAGAGTTTTATCTCTTTTGATAAGGTTTTGAGTTAAACCGGTGTCTACTGACCCGGCTAGACCATATGTCATTACATCAACCCGGTGTTTCTTAACCCGGCATGGCTTACAGTTATCAGCTGTTAGCACATAATCCATTATGAACCGGCATCTCTTAATCCGGTCTGGCATTGACTATAAGTCACCAGGATGAGCATCCAGTGTTTACTACAACTTGGCATGGTTTTATTACAAACCGGCAAAATATGAGGGGAGTTATCATACTCAAGATTTGGGTTATCACCCTTACTACAAAAAGTTGGTAAACCAACGATGTGATTCAATGTCACAGGTATGATATATCTCATATTTGATTGTTCTTAAGTGCAGCCTTGTTATAAACCCGGGTTATATGTTGGGCATTATGACCCGTCCGGTGGTAAACCGCCAGGACACTTTAAACTTGTTGTATGCAGAAACAGGTTGAATAAATCATAAATACAAATCACCGGTGTTTATTAACCTGGACTGGCTTTGGACTATAAGTCGCCAGTATATATTTGGATTGCGCCATTGGAATCATGCGCTTATAAATCATTGGGTATATTATTCAAATCTTTAATAGCCAACATGGCTGGATTTTAATTATGGTTATCAATAACCAATATTATGATTGAGGTTTTCAAAGTCGCTTCAGCGCAATGGCTATTATTTTATCAATGGATATGATTTATTCTACAATGGAGGGAATAGTCCTGAGTCGCTGCAGGCTTACGACCCGGCACTTGGGGGCTACATTATTTAAGTTGAGATTACATCAAATACACAAGTCTCATGTCGTTGCAAGCATGCACCATGACACTTGGGGGCTAATGCAAAGTCATTGTTTGCTCACCTTATTAAAGACCCGACTCATCACATCGTAATGAGCCGACCCTTTGGGGCTACCAATTGCTCCTGTTAACAATTCAAGGTACAAAGCTTTTTATTCATTATATTGAAGGGTCCACTACTCAGTTGGTAAAGCACAAGGCTCTTAACCTTGCGGACGTGGATTCAAGTCCCATGATGGGGGTTACATCATATGATGTTATTTTCATTGAAGTATATATCAAGTCCCAGCTCAATATTATCTTACTGAGCCGGCCCTTGGGGGCTACACATCATTGCTCAAATCTACATGATTATACCTACAAAGTCCCTGCTCATTATTGCATAATGACCCGGCCCTTGGGGGCTACACTGGTTGAAGTTTTTATGAGTATAAGACAATTACAAGTCCCAGGTTGCTGCAAGCATGACAACCCGGCACTTAGGGGCTACATAATATGGAGTATTCAGTTTTTACTAAGTGACTAGGATGAACAACATGGATTTCTTCTTAAGTGGCAGTATTTATATTGAAGCAAGTCTTAAGCCATCACTTTGTTCTGCTCAAGACTTGGGGGCTATAGGTATTATATTATCATCGAAGAACTATTTCCAAATTCTCTGTTTTGAGCAAACCGAATTGACCCGGCATCGCCAATCATTACGACCCTGTGTCTGCAACCCGGCGTCATCAATAATCATGAACCAGCGTTGGCAACAATCATGAACCGGCGTTGGCAACAATCATGAACCGGCGATGGCAACAATCATGACCTAGGATTATCAGTTTTTATAACCCGACAGTGGTGGTAATCGTAAACCGGCAAGTTTTACATCTTCAAGCTGGCTGGATATCAGTTGAATATTTCAGAGACTAATATTTTTGTCAAGTCAGAGCATTGAAGGCCAATTCAAATGGATTCTTTATTTACAAAATATCTTCTGCAAGCAAATCGATTATGAAACTGGTCTATTGACTTGGATTTTTTAGAAGGAAGAAATGACAAGGATTTAAGGATGATCAAGTGCCGGTTTACAAGAATATTTAAACCGGACCACAACCCGACAAATTTGTTCTTGTGTTTATGTTGCAGATCAGTATAACATGGATGAATCCAAATTAAACCAGGGGCTAATGTCGGGGATATACCCCATGGTATAAACCGCCGGATGTATGACCCGGCTAGAGTTTGGTGATTCACCGGCGACCCACTTGGACCTGGCGGTTTAAGATTCATTAGTAATCCGGCAGGCGGGTCAGAGGAGCGACAAGACCCGGTGGCCCAACGGGCGTTTTATGGAAGGCCGGATCACGCTATGGTGGGCCGGTTTATGAGGAAAGAACAAGGAATATTTTTCTACAAAGGAAGCAAGACTAGGACTCCACTTGTAATAGAGTAATCCTAATCCTACTAGGACTAGTCATGTAACCCGCCCCTTCAACATATATAAGGAGGGACAGGGCTCCCCAAAGAGGAACAAGCAAGAAGAAACAATCTCTAGGGCTAGACACAACTAGGAGAACCGGTTTGCGGCAACTCCCACGTGATGATAATGAGATCTAGCCACAAACAGCATGTAGGGTTGTTACCGGATGATGTTTCCCGGGGCCCGAAGCTGTCTAAACCCTTGTCTTGTGTTGCGTCTCTCCATTCCGCTCAACCCCTTTCAAGCTACCACATAGATGCGTTGGCCTCGCGACTAAGTCCTCACACTAAGGACATCTGACGTGTTAATTCCACGACAGTTGGCGCCCACCGTGGGGCCTGCGCTCGATGGTGTTGAGCTCTTGGAGGGATCTCTTCAGGGATCGAGAAGCTCGCGATATGCCGAACAATCAAACCGGCGTGTTCAAGATTTAAGATCGAAAGGAAATTAGGGTTGCGTCAGATGCGCCATCACATGGGTGAAGTTGACAAAACCGACAGGATTTCCATCAAGCGTCACCATGACTCGGGAACACGGGCATGTTTTGTCCGTCTATAACGGCTGTACTACGGGTGCACTAAAAAGAGGTAATAGCACCCCAGGTACCCTAACTTGCACAGGATGTGATGATTCAGTCCCAAACTTGTAAAACTTGACTTCACCATACCCCAACTTGCACCTCATGTGATGATTTAGTCCTAGGCCAATCATAGCTTGACAATTGGCAGCGAGGTGGCTGGACTGGTCCGCGCATGCACTTTTGCAGAAACCCCCCTGCCTTTTTCCCTATTCAACCCGCACTCTCTCCACGTGAATTAATTCTGTCGAAACGAATCCACCTCGCGTGCGCCTCTATTCCCCTCGTGCTCACCTGCCCCCCTCAGCTCCAGCTCCATCTCCACACCGACAGCAAGCTCGCCGCCGCCGTCCAGCTTCAGCTCCGGCGTCATGGTCTCCTGGTCGGACGGTTCGTCCTCGACATCGACATCCCGAGCAAGAAGGTGACGGTGGTGGGCGACGCGACGCCGCTAGGCGTGCTCACCAGCGTCTCCAAGGTGAAGCCCGTGCAGTTCTGGCCGTCGCAGCCGTGCCCCCGCGCGCCTCCGCTTCCTTCTGAACGCTCCAACCAGTGATCTCTCTGCTCTCTCTGAATCACAAGCTAACCGATATTTTTCAGAGCCGACCGAGTGCTTCTTCCTCTTGCTCTACCTTAACAATCAACATACAATCGAAAAATGGGATCATTGGACAACAGTTTCATGCTCCCGAATGGGAAATTGATGTATGATCGAGACAAACGAAGATAATGACGGCACAGCTGGTGAATGTTACATTGCGTTTTAGCTGTTGAATGGCTTGGCCTCATACTGACGAGCATACTAAGTGAAACAGGTTCCATGAGAAGTCGCATTACACGATCCACAGGCCCAAGAATTCACCTTCACAGGGTTGTTACCGGATGATGTTTCCCAGGGCCCGTAGCTGTCTAAACCCTTGTCTTGTGTTGCGTCTCTCGATTCCGCTCAACCCCTTTCAAGCTACCACATAGATGTGTTAGCCTCGCGACTAAGTCCTCACAGTAAGGTCATCTGACGTGTTAATTCCACGACAAGAGGTATGCTTTCATTGTCAACATAACAACCAAGGTTTCCCAGTTTCTTCCATACTGGATACATTATAGGCGGTTCCCAAACAGAATGGTAAAGTTTTTACTCCCCCTCCACCAACAATCATCAATCCATGGCTTGCCCGAAACAACAGGTGCCTCTAACTAACAACAATCCTAGGGGAGTTTTGTTTGCAATTATTTTGATTTGATTTTTTTGATCATTGGATCATAGGACTGGGCATCCCAGTTACCAGCCATGTTTCTCGTGAATGATGAGCGGAGTCCACTCATCGTGAGAATAACCCACCTAGCATGGAAGATACTGATAGCCCCTAGTCGCTACATGAGCGATTCGGGCATACAAACAGATTATTATTTGAAGGTTTAGAGTTTGGCACATGCAAAATTTACTTGGAACGGTAGGTAAATACCGCATATAGGTATGTATGGTGGACACTCATGGAAGAAACTTGGTTCAAGGGATTTGGATGCACAAGCAGTATTCCCGCTTAGTACAGATATTTTGGCTAGCAAAGGATTCTAAATAGCAAGCACCACATGTTGGAGGATCTATAACAATATAACTTCTATACAAATATACCCAAGCATAACTCATTACGTTGTCTTCCTTGTCCAACTTCAACTAATTTGCTCAGGTTTGAAAATAATTAATGGGGCTCACAATAATAGAAGATGTCTAAGATGGTATATTTATATGTGAAATCTCTCTTCCTTCAATATTCTTTCATGAATTGTTCAAATGACCAATAAATTTACTACCTCTACTTATGAGTGAAGTCATGACTCCCAATGGGGTAAGCATACGAAACATATATAATTTCATATTTATTATATTCAACTCATTCAACCATTTACTCATAGGATATAAGTGAAGCACACGAGTAAATGACAAACTACTCCAAAAAGATATAAGTGAAGATCAATGAGTAGTCGAATAGTTATGCAACTATGTGAAGACTCTCTAACATTTAAGAATTTCATATCTTGGTATTTTATTCAAACAGCAAGCAAAATAAAATAAACAAAATGACCCTCCTAGCAAAACACATATCATGTGGTGAATAAAAATATAGCTCCAAGTAAAGTTACCGATGGGCGAAGACGAAAGAGGGGATGCCATCCGGGGCATCCCCAAGCTTAGGCTCTTGGTTGTCCTTGAATATTACATTGGGGTTCCTTGGGCATCCCCAAGCTTAGGCTCTTGCCACTCCTTATTCCATAGTCCATCGAATCTTTACCCAAAACTTGAAAACTTCACAACACAAAACTCAACAGAAAACTCGTAAGCTCCGTTAGTATAAGAAAATAAATCACCACTTAGGTACTGTTATGAACTAATTCTAAATTCATATTGGTGTAATATCTACTGTATTCCAACTTCTCTATGGTTCATATCCTCCGATACTACTCATAGATTCATCAAAATAAGCAAACAACACATGGAAAACAGAATCTGTCAAAAACAGAACAGTCTGTAGTAATCTGTATCAAACGTATACTTCTGGAACTCCAAAAATACCACCAAATTAGGAAAGCCTGATAAATTTGTGTACCAATCCAAATCAAAAAGAGTCAGATCAGAATCAAGTTTCTGTGAATTATCAAAACTAATTTACTGGGTGCAAAAGTTTCTGATTTTCAGCAGGATCAACACAACTATCACCGTAAGCTATCCTAAAGGTCTTACTTGGCACTTTATTGAAACAAAATCTATAAAACATGATTACTACAGTAGCATAATCATGTGAACACACAAAAACAGTAGAGGTAAATATTGGGTTGTCTCCCAACAAGCGATTTTCTTTAATGTCTTTTTAGCTAGGCATGATGATGACAATGATGCTCACATAAAAGATAAGAATTGAAACGTAACGGGAGCATCATGAAGCATATAACTAGCACATTTAAGTCTAACCCAATTCCTATGCATAGGGATTTTGTGAGCAAACAACTTATGGAAACAATAATCAACTAGCATAGGAAGGCAAAACAAGCATAACTTCAATATTTCAAGCACATAGAGAGGAGACTTGCTATTATTGCAATATGTAGAAGCATATGTTCATCCCTCATAATAATTTTCAGTAGCATCATGAATGAATTCAACAATATAACCAGCACATAAAGAATTATTTTACTACTCTCCACATAAGCAAACTTCTTCTTTATGGCATACGTATCATGTGAGGCATAATCCAACTGAAAACTAAAATCATGATGACAAGTGTCATGGTTATCATTATTCTTAATAGCATACAAGTCATCACAATAATCATCATAGATAGCAACTTTGTTCTCATAATCAATTGGAACCTCTTCCAAAATAGTGGATTCATCACTAAATAAAGTCATGACCTCTCCAAATCCGTTTTCATAATTATCACAATAAGATTCAACACCCTCCAAAATAGTGGGATCATTACTTCCTAAAGTTGACACTCTTCCAAACCCACTTTCACAATATAATCATCATAAATAGAAGACATGCTATCATCAAAATAAATTTGCTCATCAAAACTTGGGGGACAAAAAATATCATCTTCATCAAACATAGCATCCCCAAGCTTGTGGCTTTGCATATCATTAGCATCATGGATATTCAAGGAATTCATACTAACAACATTGCAATCATGCTCATCATACAAAGATCTAGTACCAAACATTTTAATGCATTCTTCTTCTAGCAATTGAGCATAATTTTCCTTTCCATCATTCTCACGAAAGATATTAAAAAGATGAAGCGTATGAGGCAAACTCAATTCCATTTTTTTGTAGTTTTGTTTTATAGACTAAACTAGTGATAAAACAAGAAACAAAAAGATTCGATTGCAAGATCTAAAGATATACCTTCAAGCACTAACCTCCCCAGCAACGGCGCCAGAAAAGAGCTTGATGTCTACTACAGAACCTTCTTCTTATAGACGTTGTTGGGCCTCCAAGTGCATAGATTTGTAGGACAGTAGCAAATTTCCCGCAAGGGTAGCCACGATGGACATATATAGGCAAAAGAAGTCGGTCAGGGGAGCAACGAGGGGCCCGCGAGGGTGGAGGGCGTGCCCAGGGGGGTAGGGCGCGCCTCCCTGCCTCGTGGCTTCCTTGTTGCTTCCCTTACGTGCACTCCAAGTCTCTTGGATTGCTTCTGTTCCAAAAATAACTCTCCCGAAGGTTTCATTCCGTTTGGACTCCGTTTGATATTCCTTTTCTTCGAAACACTAAAATAGGCAAGAAAACAACAATTTGGGCCGGGCCTCCGGTTAATAGGTTAGTCCCAAAAATAATATAAAAGTGTATAATAAAGTCCATAAACATCCAAAATAGATAATATAATAGCATGAATGCTTCATAAATTATAGATACGTTGGAGACGTATCACACACCTTCAGCCCCGAGGATGGACTACTCCCTCCTCATCACGGTGGTCGTTGGGGTGATGTAGATGGGCACCGGTGATGATCTCCCCCTCCGGCAGAGTGCCGGAACGGGGTCTAGATTGGTTTTTCGTGGCTACAGAGCCTTGCGACGGCGGAACTTCTGATCTAGGGTTATGATGACCCGCAAGTATATGGGGTCAATTGTAGCCTTTTCGATAAGTAAGAGTGTCAAACCCATCAAGGAGCAGAAGGAAATGACAAGTGGTTTTTCGCAAGGTAATGTCTGCAAGTGCTAAAATTGTAAGTAGCGGAGTAGTTTGATAACAAGATAATTTGTAATGAGCAAGTAACAATAGTAGTAACAAAAGTGTAGCAAGGTAGACCAATCCTTTTGAGGCAAAGGACAGACCAAAACGGTAACTTATGATAAGCAAAGTGTTCTTGAGGGTACACGGGAATTTCATCTAGTCACTTTCATCATGTTGGCTTAATTCGTGTTCGCTACTTTGGTAATTTGGTATGTGGGTGGACCGGTGCTTAGGTGATGTTCTTACTTGAACAAACCTCCTACTTATTATTAACCCTCTCGCAAGCATCCGCAACTACGAAAAAAGTATTAAGAATAAATTCTAACCATAGCATTAAATTTCTGGATCCAATCGGTCCCTTACGGAATAGCACATAAACTAGGGTTTAAGCTTCTGTCACTCTCGCAACCCATCATCTAATAACTACTCCACAATGCATTCCCTTAGGCCCAAATATGGTTAAGTGTCATGTAGTCAACATTCACATGACACCACTAAGGGAATCACAACATACATATCATCAAAATATCGAACGCATATCAAGTTCACATGATTACTTGCAACATGATTTCTCCCGTGACCTCAAGAACAAAAGTAACTACTCACAAATGATAATCATGCTCAAGATAAGAGGGGTATTAAATAGCATAATGGATCTGTGAACATATAATCTTCCACCATATAAACCATATAGTAATCAACTACAAGATGTAATCAACACTACTAGTCACCCAAAGCACCAATCTATAGTTCCGGTACAAAGATTGAACACAAGAGATGAACTAGGGTTCTGTTGAAGATGTTGATGAAAATAGCCATCCCCAAGATGGGAGAGCTGCTGGTGATGATGATGACGATGATTTCCCCCTCCGGGAGGGAAGTTCCCCCGACGGAATCGCTCTGCGGGAGGGCAAAAGTGCTCCTGCCCAGGTTCCACCTCAAGACGGTGACGCTTCATCCCGAAAGTCCTCTCCTTATTTTTTCTAGGTCAAAATGACTTATATACCAGAAGAGGGGCACCGTAGGTGGGCCTGGCTGAGAACAACACACTGGGGTGTGCCTGGGCTCCCTGTCGCGCCCAGGTGGGTTTGTGCCTACCTGGTGGGCCCCCTCTAGTACTTATTTGCTCCAATATTCCTCAAATATTCCATAAAAAATACTTGTGAAGTTTCAGCTCATTTGGAGTTGTCAGAATAGGTTGCCTGACGTAGCTTTTTGAGGTCCAGATTTCCAGCTGCCAGAATTCCCCTCCTTCGTGTGTACCTTGCATATTATGAGAGAAAAGGCATTAGAATTACTCCAAAAATCATTATTATATAATAAAACAACATAAATAATAGTAGGTAAACATGATGCAAAATGGACGTATCAACTCCCCCAAGCTTAGACCTCGCTTGTCCTCAAGCGAAAACCAAAATCAAAAAACATATCCACATGCTTAGAGAGAGAGAGAGAGAGGTGTCCATAAAAACAAAAATACGGACATAGCAGCATCATGTAACTTATTATAACAGCAACAAACTTTAACATAAAACTATTATCATAGAACTTTTATCATAGACTTCTCATGAACAAGTGAAAATTCATCACAACATTGAAGTATAAAGCATAAACTCTATTGTAAACCAACAAACTATGTTCTCGGTCAACTTTGCAACTACAATTCATCATCTTTTCAGGAAGGGTCACGTATCAGAGCCTTTAGGAAAGTCCACATACTCAACCATCATTTAGTCTTCTATGATTGCTAACACTCACCACGTACACATGAGCAAAACGTTTTAACCGAACACATAGAAAGATAGGGGCTTATAGTTTCGCCTCCCAACGTATTCACCTCAAGGGTGATGTCAACAATAATAACTCATGCTACCCATATTCAACTGGATATATGTGCCTAGATCTTTCCTCACCACATGATGCTTGCCAAAGGAGAAAAATAAAAGGAATAGAGAGAAGAACTTTGACTCTTGCATGAAAGTAAATACATGAAAGTAAAAGATAGGCCCTTCATAGAGGGAAGTAGAGTGTCATGCGCTTTTTGTTTGTATGCTCAACCCCTTAGTGCAAGAGAATGTCACGTTATATTGCCCCTTGTGATGGCAACCTTTATTATGCAGTCTGTCGCTTTTATTCTTCGCCATCACAAGTTCGTACAACGCTCAATTTCCCCTTACACTAAATGATCTTACAATTTTAGAAGCAATTTTTATTGCCCTTTTTGCGCCGATGACAACTTACTTGAAGGATCTTGCTCAATCCATAGGTAGGTATGGTGGACTCTCGAACAAGATTTGGGTTAAAGGGTTTTGGATGCGCAAGTAGTATCTCTACTTAGTGCGGAGTTTTTGGCTAGCAAAGATAGGGGCAAGCACCACATGTTGAAGGATCTACGACAATATAACTTCTATGTGAATATGAACAAACATAAATCATTATGTTGTCTTCCTTGTCCAACGTCAACAATTTTGGCATATAATATTTTGATGGGTGCTCACAGTCACAAAAGATTTCCATGATAGTGTATTTGCATGTGAATCTTCTCTTCCCTTATTAATTCTTTCATGAGTTGCATCATTGACCAATGCTATGTTTGTCAATCTACAATAAAATTTTCTAGTTATACTTTTCCTTATGTGATGTCATCACTTACCATACGATTAGCATATGATCTTTTTCCTTTATTTACTTTATTTTTATTGAAACAAGAGAGTAAAGAAGGCCAGACTCAAACTAAACTTTATTATATATCTCGCACACGATTACAAAGATTGGTCACTAAGCAAACTCTTGAAAAGAAAGGATAGAAGTAAACTTTTATTCATCTAAAGCAAAAGATAACCATGGATGGAACTAAGAAAAGTGAAGGCAAAAGGTAGTGGAGATGATACGATACCGGGGCATCTCCCCCAAGCTTGGCGAAAGCCAAGGGGAGTGCCCATACCCGATACTCAATTTTCTTTTGGTGATGAAGAAGGTGGTGGTGGTGATGAAGTAGAAGCAATATTGTCCTCCGGTTTCCATGGCAGAGGCTCACCATCATAAGAGGAGGAGTGAGTTTCCCGGATCCTGCAATTGGCAGCCAAACTCATACCTTTAAACCTTGCCTCATATTCAAATACTTGGCTTTGGAGGTCGTGGATCTGGCTATGGAGGAAGTTGATTTGGTCGTTGAGGGAGAAGACGATGTCCTTCATGGACTTGCCATCCATCTTGAGATCACAGATGTAGTCCGCGATCATGAGGTGATTGTCATTGAGTCCACGTTCCACCACCCCCTTGCACCGGAGGACTTCTTGCTCCATAGCTTCAAGCCTGGCCTCCACGGACCAAGTCCCCTTGGGTCCTTGCACATCGCGGATGTGCAGCTCCCCATCGTTCATCTGGATAGCTTGAGGATGCTGCATCACTTCCCGTAGATATGGGTTGATGACGTTGTCGAAAACTTGTCCCTGGAGGAGCTTGAAGTGGCCATAGTGGATTGGATCTGACAGAAAACAGCAAGAAAAGAAAACAGGAGATTTCTCCGCGATACAGAGGTCAACAGGTTCAGGGGGTATATAAAGATTTTTTATCTTGGGGAACAAGCAGAACAGAAGAAAAACAGAGTCCGGAAAGTACCAGAGGTGGGCACAACCCACCAGGGTGCGCCTAGCAAGCCAGGCGCGCCCTGGTGTATCGTGCCCACCAGGGTCACTTTCCTGCAAGTTTCTTATTTTCCTAATTTTTTAAATATTCCAAAACTGACAAAAAATATTTTTGTAGATTTTTCAGAGTCCGTTTACTTACCATATCATGTGCCTCCCTTTTTTTCACGATTCTGGAGATTCTGAAAGGTTTCTTTTATGTGTTCCTCTGGTGTCATGGTTTGCATAATATTACTTTCAACATTAATGGGCATACCTAAGATATAATGTTTATACGTTGTCCATTAACAACCTTCGGGTTAGTACCTTCGACATTATTTATTTTGATAGCTCCAGATCGATAAACCTCCTCAATAACATTGGGTCCTTCCCATTTGGAGAGGAGTTTTCCTGCAAAGAATCTGAAACGAGAGTTGTACAAAAGAACATATTCTCCAACTTTGAACTCACACTTTTGGATTCTTTTGTCATGCCATCTTTTAACTTTTTCTTAGAATAACTTTGCATTTTCATAAGCCTGGCTCCATTCATCTAATGAGCTAATATCAAATAACCTCTTTTCACCAGCAAGTTTGAAATCATAGTTGAGTTCTTTGATTGCCCAATATGCTTTATGTTCTAATTCAAGAGGCAAATGACAAGCTTTTCCATAAACCATTTTATAAGGAGACATACCCATAGGATTTTTATATGTTGTTCTATAAGCCCAAAGTTCATCATCTAGTTTCTTAGACCAATTCTTCTGGGACCTATTGACAGTCTTTTGTAAGATTAGTTTTATTTCTCTGTTACTAAGTTCAAATTGACCACTAGACTAAGGATGATAAGGTGATGCAATTCTATGGTTAACATCATACTTAGGAAGCATTTTATAGAAGGCACCATGAATAAAGTGTGAACCACCATCGGTCATTAAATATCTAGGGACTCCAAACCTTGGGAAAATAACTTCCTTAAGAATTTTAATAGAGGTGTTGTGATCAACACTACTGGTTGGAATAGCTTCTACCCACTTAGTAACATAATCAAAAACAACCAAAGTATGAGTATACCCATTAGAGGAAGGAAAAGGTCCCATCAAATCAAATCCCCAAACATCAAATGGTTCAACAACAAGTGAATAATTCATAGGCATTTCTTGACTCTTACTAATATTACCTATTCTTTGGCATTCATCACAAGATGAGACAAACTTACGGGCATCCCTGAAGAGAGTAGGCCAATAAAAACCAGATTACAATACCTTATGAGCTAGGTGGTACGTATTTAGCAACAATATAATTAGCATAGTCAGCATACCAAGTTGTGCTATTAGAAACATTTATTGCAGCTAATTGTTCATCAGGGAAGCTATCGTTAATAGGTTGTGGGTCATCAAGAATATTTTCAAGCCTAGATAGGTTATCAGCTACGGGGTTCTCTGCTCCTTTCCTATCAGTGAGATGCAAATCAAATTCTTGTAGCAGAAGAACCCACTGAGGGAGTCCTGGATTAGGGGGTATCCGGACAGCCGGACTATATACATCGTCCGGACTTGAAGCGTGAAGATACAAGACTCAAGACTTCGGCCCGTGTCCGGATGGGACTCTCCTTTGCGTGGAAGACAAGCTTGGCGATCCGGATATTGTGTTTCCTTCCTTGTAACCGACTCCATGTAAACCCTAGCCCTCTCCGGTGTCTATATAAACCGGAGAGGTTGGTCCTTAGAAGGCCAATCACAATTACAATCATACCATCGTAGGCTAGCTCTTAGGCTTTAGCCTCTACGATCTCGTGGTAGATCTACTCTTGTACTACTCATATCTTCAATATTAATCAAGCAGGAAGTAGGGTTTTACCTCCATCGAGAGGGCCCAAACCTGGGTAAACATTGTGTCCCTTGCTTCCTGTTACCATCAGCCTAAGACGCACAGATCGGGACCCCCTACCCGAGATCCGCAAGTTTTGACACCGACATTGGTGCTTTCATTGAGAGTTCCTCCGTGTCGTCACCGCAAGGCTCGATGGCTCATCTCGTCGTCAAGGACAACATTACCTCGGGGGGAGCTCTGGATGTAGGCCAAACTCTCCAACTTGGCGGCTTTATCATGGCTGCCCCATCGACGGTTGCGCCGACGATGGCCTCTCGGGTCATCAAGCATAACCTTCACGTCTGTTCGGAACTCGCCGAACAGATGTATCCGATGGAGATCTCCTCCCTCAATGAGCTCTTGGATTGCATCGCCGCTCTGGGAGTCGCTACAGACTATGATCGGATCGGGCTTAAACCCGACCAAAGGGACATTAGATCCCCGTCGGCCACCCATGAGATAGCGGTAGTGGAGGAACCGCACACGGATTGTCCCTCAACTTTGAGGACGAATTATGTCCGGATCACCGAACTCCTTGAGCCGAACACCTGCTCAAAGGAAGACATGACCCGGGCCCCGGACTTAGAATCGGGCATTGGGCCGAAGAAATTGGCTAGCACTCTGGATCGCGAACTGTCAGGCTCGGAACCTCCCACGCCCCTGGGTGTTAGATCAGATCAGAATCCGGATTCAGCTAGCAGCACCCACCTGGACTTAAACCGTCTCTCCCGCATCAGGCAAGAGCCCCAGGAGACTGTACATCACTACTGGGCCAGATTCCTCCTTGCGCTTAACAAGGTCAAGGACTGCCACGAGGAGGATGTAGTCTCACTCTTCTGAAAAAACTGCACTGACAAGGGACTCCTTAATGCTATAAGCCGCCGTGACATAGTACACTTAGCGGACTTGGCAATCATAGTACCGAAGTAGTGTGCGATGGATAGCGCCTGGAAAACCCAAACAAAATTTTGGGACCGTACGGCTCTCACCAAGACCTTTGTCCGAACTAAACGGGCGAACTCTCGTAAGTCGACCGATCCAATTCCCAAGAAACAAAAGCATACCCCAAGGCGGGGAACCGTATTGGAAGAATGGCTCGATGGGCCATGTAAACTCCATAGTGCTCCGGACACAGCACCAACCCATAGCCTTAGGGCGTGTTGGATACTCCGGCAGGTTGCAAAAAGGGGCGAGGATCTTCTTGCAAGCCGTAAAGCAGAACAACATCCCGCCAACGAGCACAATGTGGTACTAACAGTCTTCGAGACTTCCGCCTCAAACAATAGGCGCAAGCATGCTCATCGAAGCTCCGCTGAAATTTGCCATGTGGCAAAAATAAACCCCTGGAACGACACTGCTATAACTTTTGATGCCAGTGATGAACCTCAATTCCAGACCGTCTGGGCACCAGCCGCTTTGGTCCTTTGCCCAATCATGGACGGCTTCCGGCTCACTAAAGTACTCATGGATGGCGGGAGCGGATTAAACTTGATCTACGAAGAAACACTCGACAAGATGGAAATTGATAAAAGCCGCATTGAGCAAAGCGGCACAACCTTCAGGGGAATTGTCCCTAGTCGGGAAGCGCGGTGTGCAGGAAAAATCACACTCGATGTGGTATTCGGCACCCCGGAGAACTACAGGTCCGAAGAAATCACATTCCAAGTGGATCCTTTCAGCAGCGGATACCACACCCTACTGGGGCGGGACGCGTTTACGAGCTTTCAAGCTATACCCCATTATGGGTACATGAAGCTTAAAATGCCCGGGCCCAATGTAATCACCACTCTAGCTAGTGATCCGGACGTCGCACTTTGCGCCGAAAACAAAACTGCAGCACTAGCCCTGGAAGCATTATCCGAAGCCCTAGCAGCCGAAGAATTAATGACGCTACGGGCCACCGTGGACAGGGATGACGTGATACTCGACAAGCGATCCAAGTCCACCTCATTTAAACGCGCACATGAGATAGTCAAATTCCAAGTCCATCCAACGGACCCCACGAAGACAGCTTCCATCGGGACACAATTGAGCCCCGCAATGGACGCCGCACTACGAGACTTTTTACGCGAGAATTGGGACATTTTCGTCTGGCACCCATCGGACATGCCGAGCATCCCGCGTGGATTGGCCGAACATAGCCTTAATATACTAAAGGGATACATACCTGTCAAACAAACCCTAAGGCGATTTTCAGAGCCCAAATGACAAGCAAAGGGGGAAGAGCTAGCCAAGTTACTGGAGGCTGGATTCATCAGAGATATTAAACATCCGGATTGGCTGGCAAACTTGGTAATGGTACCAAAGAAGGACAAATCCAGGCGCCTATGCGTCGACTTCAAAGACCTCAACAAGGCTTGCCCCAAGGATCCCTTTCCCCTCCCTCGCATCGATCAAATAATCGATGCCACAGCTGGACACGACTCACTGTGTTTTCTCGACGCATACTCTGGATACCATCAAATAAAGATGGCAGAGTCTGACCAAGCTGCAATAGCTTTCATAATGCCATATGGCCCCTTTTGCTTCAACACTATGCCTTTCGGGCTTAAGAATGACGGTGTAACCTATCAACGCATGATTCAAACATGCCTGGAAAAACAAATCGGCAAAATAGTGGAGGCATACGTAGATGACGTGGTCATAAAAACAAGACACGTCGAAACCCTAATAGATGACTTGAGGCTTACATTCGAAACCTCCGGACATACGACATCAAGTTGAATCCAGAAAAATGCGTTTTCGGCGTCCCCTCGGGGAAACTGCTGGGCTTTATTGTTTCCAATAGAGGAATTGAAGCGAATCCGGCAAAAATCCGAGCTCTGTCGCAGTTGGATATACCAACAGACCTCAAGCACATCCAGAAACTAGCTGGATGCGTGGCCGCTTTGAGCCGCTTTATCTCCAAGTTAGGAGAAAAGGCATTACCTCTTTACCGCCTCCTCCGGCGCACCGAACACTTCGTGTTGACGGATGCAGCCGCGGCTGGACTAGATGAAATAAAGACCTTACTGGCCAGTAATCCAGTCCTAACAGTGCCCAATATTGGCGAGCCCATGCTACTGTACATAGCTGCAACACATCAAGTTGTAAGCGCAGTGCTCGTTGTCAAACGAGAGGTTGACGGATACAAATTCCCGCTCCAAAAGCCGGTTTACTACGTATCCACAGTCCTCACCCCATACAAATCCCGATACCCACACTATCAAAAAATAGCATACGTGGTCTTCATGGCATCCCGGAAGCTGTGACACTACTTTCAAGAGTGTTCGATTACGGTGGCCTCCGAAGTACCACTCAATGACATAATAAACAACCGCGACGCTACGGGCCGGATTGCTGAATGGGCTATTGAGCTCCTTCCGTTCGACATAATATACAAACCACAGCGGGCCATCAAGTCGCAAGTACTGGCTGACTTTGGCACCGAATGGACAGAAGCCAAACTCCCTAAAGAGTACGACGCATATTCCAACTGGATCATGCACTTCGACGGCTCTAAAATGTTGGCCGAATTGGGAGCAGGTGTAGTCCTGACGTCTCCCACCAGAGACACGGTCCAGTACGTCCTCCAAATATTATACACAGACTCCAACAATGCAGCCGAATATGAGGCTTTGTTGCACGGTCTTCGGATGGCGGTCTCTATGGGCATCCAACGCCCGGAAGTGCGCGGGGATTCGAAACTCGCAATATCACAAATAAATGGAGACTTTGACGCCAAGGATCCGAAAATGGCGGCCTACCGTAATGTCGTCCTCAAAATGTCAGCTCGGTTCGAGGGGATCGAATTCCACCATGTGGCTCGAGAAAACAATCACGCGACTGACGTTCTCGCCCGCATCGGTGCTAAACGCGACCCTTTCCCAACTAACATATTCCTGGAAAGGTTGTTCAAGCCATCCGTGGTATGGGAAGGGGAGTCCGGCAATACTAGCACGGATCCGTACACACCCCCAGACTCCGAACCATCAGATATAATCGGAGGCTCAGCCACCGAAATAACATCTTCGGCCCACGAAATCATGGTCGTAGTCGCCCCATGGACTGAGCCTTTCTTGGACTACCTAAGTAGGTAGGAGCTCCCAGAAGACCAAAACGAAGCACGCTGCATTGTCCGGCATTCTAAAGCTTAGAAAGTCCACGAAGGGGAACTCTACAAGAAAAGTGCCACCGGAGTGCTCCAAAGATGCATCTCCGAGGAGGAAGGGCGGCAGCTCTTGGCTAAAATCCATGCCGGACTGGGCGGGCACCACGCCGCGGCTTGGGCACTAGTCAGCAAGTCTTTCCGTATAGGCTTCTATTGCCCGACGGCCCGATCAGATGCACAGGACCTTGTCCAACACTGCGTCGGTTGCCAGCTCTTTGCCAATCAGAGCCATATGCCCCCTACCGCTCTCCAAACAATCCCCATAACCAGGCCCTTCATGCTCTGGGGGCTGGATATGGTCGGACCTCTTAAAGGAGGAAGCCATAAGAAAAAAATACTTACTGGTCATGGTGGACAAATTCACCAAATGGATAGAAGCCAAACCAGTCAAAACGGCCGACTCCGGACCAGTCATAGACTTCATATCCGGGGTCATACACCGATACAGCGTCCCCCATAGCATCATCACTGATAATGGCTCCAATTTCACAGCCGATGAGGTGAAAACTTGGTGCGGCAAAATGGGCATTAAGCTCGACTACGCATCCGTCTACCATCCCCAAACAAACGGCCAGGTCGAACGGGCAAACGGTCTCATTATGAGCGGCATCAAACCCAGACTAGTGCGATCTTTGACAGAGTCAGATACGCACTGGGTCGAGGAGCTCGACTCCGTACTCTGGGGGCTGTGGACCACGCCGAATCGCACCACCGGATATACACCATTTTTTATGGTGTACGGTGCGGAAGCAGTACTACCCTACCACATAATACATGATTCGCCACGCGTACGCATGTACGAAGAGAAGGAAGTCAAGCTAGATCGGCAGGATAACTTGGATGCCCTGGAGGAGGAGCGCGACGTCGCAAAAGCCCGCTCCGCATTCTATCAACAACAGGCTCGATGATACCAAAGTAGAGAAGTACGGGCAAAAACTTACAATATTGGTGAACTCGTTCTACGCCTACCGGAGAAGAAGGAGGACAAGCTCAAACCCAAGTGGGAAGGTCCCTTTGTCATCGACAAAGTTCTCACCGGAGGAGCGTACCGCTTACGTAATGCATCCGATAACGGGCTCAAGCCGAACCCATGGAACGCGGCCAGACTCCGGAGATTCTACGCCTAACGCCGAACTCAATGTTCGTCTCCTTACTCCCTCCCTTTTATTTATGCTCCATCCCTTCTCCTTTCTCGACTTTTTCCTCCTCTCCACACAAAGTATTTAATACAGTACGGACTTCCGGATCACCCTGGCCGCACTATGTGTGTAAGAAATACATGGGGGCTTCCTATACAGAAGCTAAAAATAAATACTCTGATGGCTTTTCGCCCATCACATATGCATTTCTTTTTCCATATGTGCCTTTTCTTCACCATTATATGCATCGATATGACTTAAGATGTGCACAAGCTGGGTTGCCTGGCTCTTGTGTTTATGCCCTACGTTCCCGTTAATTCGGCTAGGGCATAATGGGAGCACCTCTGCGATTGTTACTGCCGGTTCAGCCGGATGTGTACCTCGGACTGGGTGAAGCCGAAAGCTAGTTTCCTTAAGAGAATATTTGATCGGTGAACAGAAGATGTATTCGTTTATTACAACGTAAATCCCTAGAAGACTTATATCCCGCGCCATCACTCGCAGTCCGGACATGTGCATCGTCGCATGCGTACCCACGGAAAGGAACCCCTAACGGAACTATTCTCCCTGGAAGATGTTTCTTATTATCCATGTAATATAACATAACTAGTTGGGTACTTGTCTGTTCAAGCACTTATGACCCCGACGCCTAGTTTCCACGCATACCCCGGTTTTGTATAACTGAGCGGGTATTCGAACACACCCCGGACTGTAGGATCCGGGGGCTGAAGCGAAAAGGTCTGCCATGACAAATGATTTTAATCCGGCTAGGGACTACTTATGTCCATTGAATTACATAGTCACTTAGACTGACTATATTCCTCCTCTATACCATCCAACAGGCTATCTAGCTTACAATCCTATTGAGAATACTTGGCGGCTAACGCTACCTGGTCATATACCAGACTAACGGGAATTTCTTGCCCATCTGGCCTCGCCGGTCCTACTTCGGCCATATGGTTCGGGTCCAGCTTGGTGTAGTGCGCCTTCACCATTGCCCAGGCTTCTCTTGCACCTTGCCGGCAAGCTGATATCTTCCACAATCGGAAGCACCGCCGGGCTCCTTGAAGCAGATCCACAAGCTCCCCCATGCCATTCGGCAGGAAGCTTGATGGCCACAAGGCCTGAGCAACGCCATGCATCACCCGCCGAGCTCGCTCGTACAACTGTGAAAGTTCTTGTAGTACATCGCCTGCAGATGAGGGCATCTCCCCCTCGGGGCGACCCGTTAACATTCCTACAAGCAAAATTCTTTCAATACACTTCCTCGCCGAACTGTAATATAGTTCGTCTGGGCACTCACCGTAAATACCGCATCGAAGCCTTTTGTTCTCCTTCACGGAGTCCGCCAGCTGAGCGCGGACGTCTTTTAATTCCACGTCCAGCCGAATATTAGCATCTTGAAGATTGTTCTTCTCTTGCCTAACTTGTGTAAGGATGCGCTCGCCAGCCTTTAGCTGCCTTTTGAGATGCGAGTCGTCATCCGTTATGCCCTCCGGATTCACCCCGGGATTGTCTGCAGAATTTTCTGTTAGACTAGTCATACCAGTCATTTACTATCCGGCACATCTTCGTACAATTGAGACAAATGTTACCAGATGAGGCCTTCTGGGATTCCTCTAACTTGGTAACTGTGTCCCTCAGCTGGGCCTTGCACTCCTCCAGCTCCCGAGCTAATTGTTCATTCTTATCTACAAGGACCTGTGCATAAATTGATCCTTAAAATAGTTGTTCCAACCGTTTCAAGTCTTAGGGGCTACTGTTATACATGCTTATCAAAATTTCTTACCCGTATATCTTTGGTATACTGGTCCGTTGCTCGGGCAAGCCCGCCTTGAGCTGCTCGGATGTATGTGTCCCCCGAATTAAAGGCATTAAAAGCCTCTTCAGAGAAGATGTTATTCTGAAGCACGACCCTCCGGCGCCGGTGATTCATGGCGCTCTCTACTTTGGAGTTTGTGGCCGATAGCATATCTCCATCCTCTGTCGGAGAACTATGCGGCACTGGCCCCGTGTCCGCCTCCGCTCTCGAAACCGGTTCTGGAACCCGGCTGGTGGAGGCGTGATTGGCGGGATCCCCGGATATAGTCCGGCTGCTCCTCTTCCTGCCAGGACATGAAGGGCGATGTTATACTTCAAATACCATAATCGCAGGATAGGTTTTTTGCTTTACCTCTGCAGCAGTGTGTCGACCCTCACCGCCTTCCTCTTGAGCTTGCCCGATCCAGACGCCCGTGTTCGACGAGTCCCTAGGGGCTCGGCCCCGCGCTCCGACCGTCGTCTCTGCAAACAGCACGACGCCTCAAGGGTAAGGCATGATACCTGAGGGGAGTCCTCTTCAGAGGATAGGGTTTTTAGTTTGGCTTACACGCGACACAGGGAGCAGTCCGAGATAGTCGGCAATAATGGCCACTAAGGCACCATCACATCTCGCTTGATAAAATACCCCGTTGACAAGCTCCACAGTAATATCCGGATCTTCTTCGAGTCCTGGATCTAGGGCCCTTCCGGGGTCCTCTGGCTACGGGGAGGGGCTGAAGATTCCTTCTACGGCCCTCCTCAGTTCCTTCTCGGAAACATCGATGCGGGTAATCTTAGCAGAGAACGCTAAAGTAAGTGAAGTAGGGAAAGGAATGACGACTTACCCACTCTGGGGGGTTGTACATGGAGAATCCGTCCCGTGGTTTAGTGCGAAGGAATTCTTCCTCTTCCCCTTTGTATAAATCGGACAATATCCTTGCCAGAGCAGTGGCGGAGCCTGGACCCTTACGGCCGCAGCGGGTGGCGTCGTCTTCCCCGTTGAAGTACCACATGGGCTTCCCCCGATATTGAAGCGGTTGCACTCCCCGCATTATGCATATTGCCATGACCTCGACTATCGTCAGTCCGGATTTGGCCAGTAACTTTATCCTGCTCATTAGGAAATGTATTTCCCTGGTATCCTCCTCTTGGGGGCCCCGGGGGCACCAGCTTAGACGTGCCCTCGGTGGGGCGTTACTGAACTTGGGGAGTCCTGTCCGGACTGGATCTGTAAGGGGAACGTCATCAATGTAAAACCACTCCGAAGGCCAGTTCTCTAGAGCCTTCTTAGGAGTGCCAGATAGGTATCCGGTCTCGGCAATGCGACATACTTCGGCCCCGCCCATTTGACATAGGGATTCTCCCTGGGTGCGGGGGACAAAGCAGAACAGCTTCTTCCATAACTCGAAGTGAGGTTCACAGCCTAAAAATACTTCGCAAAGGGCAACGTACCCCGCTATATGCAGTACGGAGGCAGGGGTAAGGTTGTGCAACTGGTGACTGTAGAACTCCAGGAGCCCACGAAGAAACGGGTGGATGGGAAACCCGAAGCCCCTTAGCAGATGCGGGATGAAGCATATTCGCTCCTCTGGAGATGGATTAGGAGATCCCTCCGCTTGTTCCCCTCTGTTATAGGTGGCTATTCCGGATCGAACGGGGACCATAAACGCCGGTGGGAGAAACCCTTCGGTTTGTAACTTTATCAAACGGCTATGAGGAACTGAACACTCTTCCCAATCCCCCGACTTGGAGCGTGGAGAGCGAGCAGAAGAGCTGCGACGACCGGCCATGTTGGAATGGTTTTTTCCGAGCGCTCTATGGGATGCTTGCTTGAGGGGGCAGAGTGAGGTTTGGATCTGAGAATTCCCATCTCTTCAAATAGACGGCCCGCCGGAAGGATCACGGGTGGCAAATGCAAAAAATGCCTCATCTCCTCGCATTCACTTGACACGTGGAGATGGTCATTATTGAGGCACTGAAGCCGAGGAGTGCGATGTTGATGGGAAACCAGATACTATTCGTCATAGTAGGAACATTGGACTATTCGGAGAAGGAACCCGCCTTGCAATGCCGAAGACAAGACTGCGCGCTGGACTCATCATCATTGAAGCCTGGTTCAGGGGCTACTGAGGGAGTCCTGGATTAGGGGGTATCCGGACAGCCGGACTATATACATCGTCCGGACTATTGAAGCGTGAAGATACAAGACTCAAGACTTCGGCCCGTGTCCGGATGGGACTCTCCTTTGCGTGGAAGACAAGCTTGGCAATTAGGATATTGTGTTTCCTTCCTTGTAACCGACTCCATGTAAACCCTATCCCTCTCCGGTGTCTATATAAACCGGAGAGGTTGGTCCTTAGAAGGCCGATCACAATTAAAATCATACCATCATAGGCTAGCTCTTAGGGTGTAGCCTCTACGATCTCGATGTAGATCTACTCTTGTACTACTCATATCTTCAATGTTAATCAAGCAGGAAGTAGGGTTTTACCTCCATCGAGAGGGCCCGAACCTGGGTAAACATTGTGTCCCTTTCTTCCTGTTACCATCAGCCTAAGACGCACAGATCGGGACTCCCTACCCGAGATCCGCCAATTTTGACACCGACACCCACCTAATGAATCTAGGTTAAGCATCTTTCTTTTCCATAAGATATTTTATAGCAACATGATCGGTGTGAACAATCACTTTAGAATCAACAATGTAAGATCTGAATTTATCACAAGCAAACACCACTGCTAAGAATTCTTTTTCAGTAGTAGCATAATTTCGTTGAGCAATGTCTAGAGTATTACTAGCTTAATGGATAACGTTCAATTTCTTATCAACTCTTTGTCCTAGAATAGCACCTACAACATAATCACTAGCATCACACATAATCTCAAAAGGCAAGTTCCAATCAGGTGGTTCAACAACATGTGCAGTAATTAATGCTTTCTTTATTGTTTCAAAGGCTTCCAAGCAATCATCATCAAACACAAAGGGAATATCCTTTTGCAAAAGATTTGTGAGAGGCCTAGAAATTTTAGAAAAGTCTTTGATAAACCTCCTATGGAAACTGTAACACCCCGGTGTAATGATGCTACAGTAACCCCTGGGGTTAAGTTAATCTTTTTGCTAAACATGTGCCTGATCATTATTGTCTCATGTTCTTTCACATTCCAGTTGAATTCAAATTCAAATTTTGTCTGAAATTCAAAATGCTCAGACATGAAAACAAAAATGTTCATCATGTGCAGAATATTCCACAACTAATATTGGTGGTGAACCAACATTTTTGCAAAAAGGTTTGAGTGGCCTAAGCTACTTCAAACAGTGGCCTAAGAAATAAATTAAATGCCTTTTTAATTTATGAAAATGGCAAACTATTTCTAAAGCCTCACAATCTTTTTTGGCAGTGCCTAATAATTCTTTGAGATTATTTTGTCCAATGGCATAATCTTTTGCAAAGTCTTTATTGGCTAAAAGAAAAAGAAAAGAAAATGCAAAAGCTGTTTACAAAAAAAA
>NC_057810.1:571958123-571958323 GCF_018294505.1 Triticum aestivum
GACATCGCCCTCGACCTCTTCGTCCCCGACGGCGCCACCTCGTCCCGACGTCGCCCCGCCGCCTCGTCCTCATCACTGCGCCGTCCTCGACCTCCTCCTCAACCGCGGCTCCTCCGAGCCTCACCGACGTTCCCCTGCAACGGGGGTGAGCCGTCGTCCGTCCTCCTCTTCCCCTCTGCCTCGATGCGTCCACCACACCC
>NC_057810.1:571958673-571966976 GCF_018294505.1 Triticum aestivum
CTCCTCACCATGCGGCTCCGGCTGCGCCGCCCTGGCAAGCCACCTCGCCGTGCGGCTCCGGCCCGCAACAGTGGCCGTCGCCCCTGGTGGTCACGGGCACGGGCGCCCACGCCCGCCCCGTTAACCCGTGCCCAATAAGCCGCCCTGGGCCACTGACGTAGGGGCCCCACACCCCTAAAGCGAAAATTAAAAAAAAGGAAATGTAATTAATAAAAGTATTAATTAGTTAATTAATTAATTAGTAAATTAATTAAGTTATTTAATCCCATTTAAATTAATCTAATTAATTAGTTAATTTAGTTAAACCATAATTAATTAGCTAAACCCTAATTAAACTAAACAGTGTATGACATGCGGGGCCCACACGTAGTTGACCCAGTCAACAACACAGTTGACTGCTGATGTCAGCATGATGTCATGCTGACGTCATCTTTTACTATTCTGGATAATGTTGAAATAAATAATTAAATTCCAGAATTTATAACAACTTTAAAAATTCATAGAAAATAAACCGTATCTCGGATAAAAATGTTTTCTATATGAAAGTTGCTCAGAAAAATCCAACGAATCCGAATATGCGGTCCGTTCATCTGTCACATGCCCCTAGCATGCTGAACATGGAACTTTCCCCCTCCGGTCATCTGTCTGACACAGGTCCGGAACCGGGAACACCTTCCCGGTTGATTTCCCCCTTCCCCTATAACGTCTAGGACCGCGTTAGAACACGCTTAGTGCTACGTATCGTCATGTCATGCTTAGTGTTACCTCTGTTTGCTATGTATTTACTGTTTCCTCCCCCTCTTCTCTCCGGTAGACCCCGAGGCCGCTGATGCCCCGGTGATCGACTACGTCGTCGACAACGACCCCCCTCCTTGCCAGAGCAACCAGGCAAGCCCCCCCCTTTGATCATCCTGATATCGCCCATTCCATTCTCTCATGCTTGCATTAGATTTTGCTACTGTTATTGTTTGCTCCTATTCTGATGCATAGCCTGCTTTTGTACCTGTTATTGCACCTTACCTGCTTATCCTAAACTGCTTAGTATAGGCTGGTTAGTGATCCATCAGTGACCCCCACCTTGTCCTTGTTGCCCCTGCTTCATCATTGAAGACCCGATCAACGGGATTGAAGACCAGGCCCCGGCACCGCACATCACTTTCCCCTTAGTTGCTCGACACTGCTGGGTTACTATCAAGTGCCGAGGGTGAGACCTCTACAGCACTTCTGATGTTAACCTGTAGTGTAGCTATTCGGTCGTGGTCATCGAGGGTGATTTCCTCCTTAACCACTTCCGATACGGCTCTGTCTTGCAACCCCTCAAGTGTGAACCTCGAGGGTGATTCCTCTATGTTCACCCTGATGATTACATTGAGTGGAACCCACCGGGGGTGATTCCTTGGGTTTTCCTCTTGATGTTTGGACACACGGATACTTGGACTTTACAACTGTTACTTGGAAAGTGATGTGGAGACGGGTTGACCTGGAAGGTGCCCGTGAGATAATTACGAGGCGGGGCCGGGCATTCTTAGCCCTTGCCGCAAGTCCTCGAGACGGGGCAACAAGGTCACCTCTTTCGTGAGTCTCTGCTTGTTACCGCGCGTTCCTAATCCACTACGATTTGGATATTTGATCCGAGGGGCCTCTGGCCTGATAGCACTAACCATCACGTGGGCATAGTATGGGCGTTCTGCGTCGTATGCATTACTGAAGCTTAATAGACGTCAGCGACGGAGCGGCGCGCGCCGGGTTGGACTGGTAAGCTCCTGCCTTTTTAGGGAGGTAGCTAGGTCTGCTCACCGGCCGCGTTCGCAACGTGCAGGAGTTCCCGGGGCGATGGCCCATGAACCCTGGGGGCATAGGTTTAGTCCGGCGTGCTTGACCTCTCTATTTAAGCCTAGGTCGGGTTGCGACGTATTGTTTGGTCGAGGCCGGGCATGACCCAGGAAAGTGTGTCCGGCCGGAGTCAATCGAGCGTGGTGGGTAAGTTGGTGCACCCCTGCAGGGAAGAACTAATCTATGCATAGCCTGTCCTACGGTAACAGACTCTTGGAGTTGTATCCCGATCGATGCAACTAGAACTGGATACTTGTGATGAGAACTGGATGGTGATGAGGTTTTGATTGTGATGATAACTGGATAGTATGGCTCTGGGATTGCTTTCTCGCAGGGAGTCGAGAAAGGATCTCTGGCCGAGGTTGATAACACTACTACCGCTTTACTTTATGCTACTCTACTCCCTCTTGTTTGCTGCAAGATGGTGGTTTCCAGAAGATGCTAGTCTTCGATAGGACTAGACCATCTCTTTATTCTGGCATTTCTGCAGCCCAGTCCACATATTTAGCCTTCCTTTGATAATGTTGCATATGTAGTGTAGATCCTTGCTTGCGAGTACTTTGGATGAGTACTCACGGTTGCTTTGCTCCCCCTTTTCCCCCTTCTTTCTTCTTTCTGGTTGTTGCAACCAGATAGTGGAGTCCAGGAGCCAGATGCCACCTTTGACGACGGCTGCTACCCCGAGGGTGCCTACTACCACGTGACGGACGCCGACGACCAAGAGTAGTTAGGAGGCTCCCAGGCAGGAGGCCTTGCCTCGATCGTTGTTGTTTTGTGCTAGCCTTCTTAAGGCAAACTTGTTTAACTCATGTCTGTACTCAGATATTGTTGCTTCCACTGACTCGTTTGTTTTCAAGCTGATGTATTCGAGCCCTCGAGGCCCCTGGCTTGTAATATAAAGCTTGTATTATTTTAATTTGTGTCTAGAGTTGTGTTGTGATATCTTCCCGTGAGTCCTTGATCTTGATCGTACACATTTGCGTGTATGATTAGTGTACGATTGAATCGAGGGCGTCACAAGTTGGTATCAGAGCCGACTGCCTGTAGGTAGCCCCCTTTTCAACTCCTTGGCCGATGTTGAGTCTAGTCACTGAAAACTTTTACTAACATTGGCTGTGTGGCTTACGGGCCCACGTCGCTATTGGGTGGTATTAGCATCTTTTACTCCTCGTCTATACTCTGGGACTCTGAACTCTCTTCTACTCGGGTTAAATGAATTTACTAACATTAGGATCCCTGACCACATTCACCCCGGAGTTGGATGAAGCCATAGTTATTCCTTAGAATAGCTTTTTGAGTAGTGCACACCCTGTTGTGTTGACTACGAAGTGGAATCCATCGTACCTCCTTCATTATGCATGTTTTCATCATGAATGATCCTTATCTTTGCAAATGCTCAATGCTGAACTACCCCTGTTACATGTTAGCAGGATGGTTAGACCCGCTGGTCGTGGCTGTGGTGCCAACGACCCACCACCGCCTGAATTCTTTACTGGAATGAGGCAACAGTTTGAGTTAACTCGCCAGTTCATGGAAGGAATGATGGCTCAGTTTCCTCGTCCGAACATGAATCAACATCCAACCCGAGTAACTCTGCAGGACTTCATGCGCCTCAACCCATCTATCTACCGCAGCTCAACTCAACCCCTTGATGCTGATGACTGGCTCCGCGACATCACATATGAAATGGAGTCTGCTAGTGTTGCCCCTGCCAGCTATGTCACCTTCGCATCTTTCTTTCTGAAGGGTCCTGCTACTCAATGGTGGGACAGCCACAGGCGTACCCTACCTGCTGGAACGGTCATTACTTGGCCGGATTTCCAAGCTGCCTTCCGTGCCCGTTTCATTCCTCAGGGAACCATGGACAGGAAGAAGCGAGAGTTCCGCAACCTCACCCAAGGCAACAAGACTGTAGATGCTTATCAACGGGAATTTCTGGACTTGTCACGTTATGCTGAAGAAGACATTGCAACTGATGCTCGTAAGCAAGAGAAGTTTTGTGATGGACTTCACCCTGATATTAAGCTAGCATTACTCGTTCATGACTTTGCCGACTTCGCCACCTTGGTGAACAAGGCTATTCAGGTTGAGACTGGTCTTCAGGAACACCAGGGATCCCTCAGGCGTAGCCGTGATGCTGGCCCATCTTCGGGCCCGTCAGCGCAGAAGCGTCGGATATGGATTCCCCACAACATGTATCGTCCAACTGCACCTACGCCAAGACAGTCCTATGCTGCACCTCGTCTGCCTCCTCCACCAGAGAGGCAGCCTCTTCGAGTTATACCATCCCAAGCTCCTGCTCCCGATCCCAATGATGGTCTGTGCTTCAGATGTGGCCGCCCCGGCCACCTTGCTAAAGAGTGCACTCAGAAAAAGAGCCAGCTGGCCCTACCTTCAAATGGCCGTAACAATCAGCCCTATAACAACAATGCCAGACCTTATGGTCGTGGGCATGCTAATCATGTTGATCTGAATGAAGCTCAAGACCAGCCTGCCACTGTGATGGGTACTCTTCTCGTTAATTCAGTACCAGCTGCTGTTTTATTCGATACAGGAGCATCGCATTCTTTTGTATCAGAAGATTTTGCATTCATGCATGGCATTAAATACGAAGAGATGCACACTCCACTAGTGGTAAAAACCCCTGCGGGCCAATGCCAAACCTCCATGATTAGCCACAACGTTTCAGTTGAAATCGAAGGGTTGGAATTCTTTGCATCCCCCATTATTCTGAAGTCTTCCAATATTAACCTAATTCTGGGAATGGATTGGTTGAAAGCACATACGGCTTCTATCGTTTGTGCCTCAAAAACCGTCCATCTTCTACACCCTTCAGATGAGATAGTAAGCTACAATGCTCGTCTGGTTCGAAACGCTGAAGCACGACTTTATGTGCTGAATGCATTGAACGCGGCACCTCTTGAGGGAATTGAAAAGATTCCAGTCGTCCGCGACTTCCAAGACGTATTTCCAGAAGAACTTCCAAGAATACCCCCTGCCCGGGCTGTCGAGTTCGTCATCGACTTGATACCAGGCACCGTTCCTATTGCAAAATGACCCTACAAGATGCCACCTCATGAACTCCTTGAGCTTAAGGAGGAAATCGACAAATCTCTTCACAAGGGTTTCATTCGTCCAAGTTCCTCTGCTTGGGGAGCACCTTCTCTCTTCGTCAAGAAGAAGGACGGTACGAACCGTTTGGTCCAAGACTATCGTCCTATCAACCAAGCTACAATTCAAAACAAATATCCCCTTCCTCGGATCAATGATCTGTATGATCAACTGGCTGGTTCATCAATATTCTCTAAACTCAACTTGAGGTTGGGTTACCACCAGATCCGTGTTCGTGAAGAGGATATTCCAAAGACCGCATTTGTGACTCGTTATGGTTCTTACGAGTACACCGTCATGTCATTCGGTTTAACCAATGCTCCAGCTACATTCTCTCGTCTGATGAACTATATATTCATGGATTACCTTGACAAGTTCGTCGTAGTCTATTTGGATGATATCCTGGTATATTCGAAGAATAAAGAAGAACATGCTGAACATCTTCGTCTTGTTCTGGAGAAGCTTCGAGAGCATCAACTTTATGCCAAGTATTCCAAGTGTGAATTCTGGTTACCCGAAGTCACCTACATTGGTCATGTTATCTCCAAGGATGGTATTGCCGTCAACCCAGAGCGCGTTCAGGCTATTCTTGACTGGACCCCTCCAAAGACTGTCAAGCAAGTCAGAAGCTTTCTCGGACTGGCCAGCTATTGTCGCCGCTTTGTCGAGAACTTCTCCAAGATCGCCAAGCCACTGACTAATCTGCTTCACAAAGGCGTTAAGTTCGATTGGACAGACAAATGTCAGGAAAGTTTCCAGGCACTCAAGGATAAACTGACTTCTGCCCCAGTGCTTGCTCCCCCTGATTCTCGCAAGGACTTTGTCATCTATTGTGACGCTTAACGTCAAGGATTAGGCTGTGTTCTAATGCAAGAGCGCAGGGTGATTGCCTATGCCTCCCGTCAAGTGCGTCCTCACGAAGAAAACTACCCGGTTCATGACCTTGAGCTTGCAGCGGTTATCTTTGCATTGAAGCTATGGCGACAATACCTTCTCGGTAATCGTTGTGAGATCTTCACTGATCATCAGAGTCTGAAGTACCTGTTTACTCAGCCAGATCTGAACCTCCGTCAGCAGCGATGGATGGAAGCTATTGCTGACTACAACTGCGGTATATCTTATACACCTGGCAAGGCTAATGTAATGGCCGATGCCCTAAGCCGAAAGTCTTATTGCAATAATCACCAGGTCTACAAAGCTCAACCCCGCCTTTATGAAGAGCTATGCAAGCTGAACCTTCAACTAATTCCACAGGGTTCTCTGAATAACCTTGTTTTGGAACCAACTCTTCTGAAAGCAATCAAGTCTGCTCAAGCCAAAGATGCTCATGTTGATCTGATGAAAAAGGATCTTGCCTTAGAGAAATCCAGAGATTTCTCACTTGGTGAAGATGGAACCTTATACTTCAGAGATCGCATTGTCGTACCCCGGTTCGAGCTTATGACAGAGAAGGTGATGAAAGAAGCGCATGACACCCCTCTCTCTATTCATCCGGGAAGTACCAAGATGTATCTTGACATCCGTCAGAAGTACTGGTGGTCTAAGATGAAGCAAGACATTGCTCGATATATTGAAGAATGTGACGTTTGTCGTCGCGTCAAAGCAGAACATCAAAAACCGGCTGGACTTCTACAACCGCTTCCGATTCCTGAATGGAAGTGGGATAAGATCCAAATGGACTTCGTCACTGGCCTTCCCAAGTCTCAGAAAGGTAACGATGCTATCTTTGTCGTCATCGACCAATTCTTGAAGGTTGCTCACTTTCTGCCAGTCAAGGAGACTATCACTGCTAGTCAATTGGCAACCTTGTACATCTCCCGAATTGTGTCACTCCACGGCATTCCGAAGGAGATCAGTTCAGACCGCGGCAGTATTTTCACTTCTAAGTTCTGGGATAGTTTCCAAGAGGCAATGGGAACTCGTATTACCTGGAGCACTGCTTATCATCCCCAATCCCAAGGCCAAGTCGAGCGAGTCAATCAAATTCTTGAAGACATGCTTCGAGCTTGTGTTATTTCTTTCGGCAAGAAGTGGGAAGAATGTCTCCCTTATGCGGAGTTCTCTTATAACAACAGCTATCAAGCCAGCTTGAAGATGGCACCCTTTGAAGTGCTCTATGGACGTAAGTGCCGAACCCCTCTGAATTGGTCAGAAACTGGGGAACGGGCACTCATTGGTCCGGACATTATTCAACAAGCTGAAGAGCAGGTTCGCATTGTCCGGGATAATCTCAAGGCGGCCCAATCCCGCCAGAAGAGCAACTATGACCGGAAACACTGGGGTTCAACTTACCAACCTGGTGAACAAGCTTATCTGCGTGTCACTCCTTTGAGAGGCACTCATCGGTTCGGAGTCAAGGGAAAGTTAGCTCCTCGCTACATTGGTCCCTTCCGTATTCTCGCCCGTCGTGGACTGGTGGCTTATCAATTGGAGTTGCCACCTCAGTTCTCTCACGTCCATGACGTCTTCCATGTGTCGCAACTTCGTCGATGCTTCAAGGATCCGGAACGTGAAGTGGATCCGGAATTGGTTGAAATTCAAGATGATCTCACATACAAGGAGCATCCGATCTGCATTCTTGAAGAAGCTGAACGTCGAACCCGCCAGAAGGTTACTAAGTTCCTCAAGGTGCAATGGTCGAATCATACTAAAGAGGAGGCCACTTGGGAACGCGAAGATAACCTCCGGGCTGAATACCCCGATCTTTTCCCTTCTACCTCTTAATTCTCGGGACGAGAATTTCTTTTAGAGGAGGAGAGTTGTAACACCCCGGTGTAATGATGCTACAGTAACCCCTGGGGTTAAGTTAATATTTTTGCTAAACATGTGCCTGATCATTATTGTCTCATGTTCTTTCACATTCCAGTTGAATTCAAATTCAAATTTTGTCTGAAATTCAAAATGCTCAGACATGAAAACAAAAATGTTCATCATGTGCAGAATATTCCACAACTAATATTGGTGGTGAACCAACATTTTTGCAAAAAGGTTTGAGTGGCCTAAGCTACTTCAAACAGTGGCCTAAGAAATAAATTAAATGCCTTTTTAATTTATGAAAATGGCAAACTATTTCTAAAGCCTCACAATCTTTTTTGGCAGTGCCTAATAATTCTTTGAGATTATTTTGTCCAATGGCATAATCTTTTGCAAAGTCTTTATTGGCTAAAAGAAAAAGAAAAGAAAATGCAAAAGCTGTTTACAAAAAAAACGAAAGGAAACCCCCCCCCCTCAACTGGGCCGACTCGCCAGCTGGCCACCGTGCCCCCCTATGGGCCTCGGCCCACCTCAACCCCGCCGGCCCAGTCGCCCCCCAGGTCGGCCCACCCGTCGCCCCTTATCCCCCCACCTGACAGAAACCC